>NW_018253442.1:4154-7613 GCF_001263595.1 Phalaenopsis equestris
GAACTAACTCCCCAATTCAAGAACTTTCAAAACTCTCTCTTTTCAAGCACACTTTTAAAGACTCAATCTTCATTCTTTTACAAATCTCCAAAAGGTGTCTTGGTATCTCTTCAAAATATGTCTTAATCTGATGTATTTCTCCAAGAGATGCCTCCTTTCATAATAATTTTTGTCCATGATGGTTGTAACCAATTATTAACCCAATGGGTGCCTCAAAAACCTCTTCAAAATTTGCAAAAACCAAATTTACTCATCCAATAACTGCCACTGGTGCTTAAGCACGGGGCATCTGTCGCTTAAGCGCGACCTTCTCTTTTTAACCAGTCCGTAAGCGCCGGATTTGACGCTTAGGTGCTAAAACACTCTTGCCCAATTTTCTCCTATTTGCTCCACTCGGTCCGCATGGCAACTAAGGGAGATGGCAGTGTTAAATGGCGGAGCGCCGCGGGAACTGCCTAGAATCCAGTATCAGGGACGATAACGGAGAGTTGTCCGATCCCACGTGTATCCAATGGATGGAGGAGATCAAGCTGGACAGATCCATGGTGCATAAAACACGGTCCGCATGGCAACTAAGGGAGATGACAGTGTTAAATGGCGGAGCGCCGCGTGAACTGCCTAGAATCCAGTCAGCGCCGCGTGGATAAGTGGAAAAATATGGATTTTTGAATTATTTTAAATGCCTAAACTTCAAAAATTCATATCTTTCTCTAAAAAAATCATAAAAATAAATAAAAAATACCCGCTTGCTTAGTGAACAGAGGAAAATAACATGGATGAAAAATAAAAATTATTTTCTCACTCCCTGATTTTTAATTAATTAAATACCTTCTGTGGTATTTTAATTCTCCATGGCTTAAAACATTTCAGCTTGGCTTAAAATTTTGAGGGTTTGTTCCTAATGATAGAGGCTATGTCTTCTTGTTTTTCCAAAGTCAGAGGGCCTCTCTATGCTTCTACCCTAATTTTCAAGCTAAGGTGGCCATTTTGGCTTATTTTAATTATATAAATCAAAATATCAAAAATTATGAAAATAATTTTGGTAGGTTTCCTGTAGTCAGAGAAATCTAGGGAAAATATTGTGATGCTTTGAATCATTTTGTGAAATTTTATACTTAGTTAAATGTGAATACATTTTATTAATTTTTGTAAATTAAATACATATCAAAAATTAAAAAAATCAATCCCACATTGTTCATAAAAATCATGTCTACCCAATGTAAAAATATCATAATTATTTGACCTAGTCTAGGCACTAAAATGGATTTCTTAAGAAAACCTTGCTTTTTGTATAAAAATAATTATATTAAATTAAATATCCTTTGAAAAATTATGAAAATTACTTTTATAAGTTCCTTGCGATCAGGGGAATTTTTTATGAAATAAAACCCATTTTTGTGAAAATATTTCATTTTTAAAAATATACTTTGAATTAAAAATAATTAAAATAATCAAAATTTTCAAAAATACAAAAAATGGGTTTTATTTTTTAGTGGGAATGTCCCCTGATCATTTAGAATTCATTAGGACATTTTTCCTAATTTGGTTCAAAATGAGTGGGAATGTCCCCTGATCATTTAGAATTAATTAGGACATTTTTCCTAATTTTTCAAAGATAAAAATAAATTTTAAAGGCTTAAAAATGAATTTTTCATATTTTCTCACTAAAATAATTATATTAAATAAATTAAAAAATCCCAAAAATATAAAATTTGATTCTCTGAGTTTTCTGAACTCAGAGGAGTTTAATAAAAGTATAAAAATAATTTTTGTAATTAAAACACTATTTTCTATTTAGATAAATCATGAAAATTGATCTAAAATAAAATAATAATAATAGAAATTTGATCCAAAAAATCATGAAGTTTTGCCTAAGTGTTTCTCTGACCTTATGAAACCTCTAATAATTTTTCCATAAATATAATTTTTTTTTGGATAATTAAATAAATTAACTTTTGAAAATCCTATTTTCTAAATCAAATTTTGAGTGGTCCACATGTTCTCCTCTAACATTTTAATTACCTCATGGATATAATACTTTAAACCCTCAAAGTCATTTGAGTTGTGTTTAAGGAGTTATGAGGTGAAGTGCCCTAAGGGCAAGGCGGTAATTTTAAGATTTTGGTGCCTTATTCAAAAATTTAGGATTAACTAAAGGGAAAATGGGTAATTTTGATCTTAAAAAAATATGTTTGGATGATTGAAATACAATGGGACTAAAAGGTAGAAACTCATTCACCACCCTTGCACAACATCAATAAAAAACATAATTTTCCTATTCTTCATGACTTGGAAGTCAATTAAAGATCAAATGATTCTTAAGTGATGGGCTTAACTCAGAAAGAAGATAACTTACTTTCTTCAAGCCCAAAGTTGAGGATGATGTGATCACTTAATAAGGATCTATCACACTTAAATCAAAACTTTGATAATCACAATTTCACTCATTATGATTATTAAGGGCTTAATAGTGATATAGTCTTAATATCAAAACCCAAGTTGATTAGATTTAGAAAATAATATAATTGGTGATTAATATCTTTAAACACTACAAGCCTGACTTTGACTTCGGGCATCATAAGACTTCGGGCATCATAACATCATAACCTTAAATAATCTAGACTTGCCTTAGGGGCACTCACTCACATAACTCTTAAAATGAAACATTAATTGATTAATCAAGTACCCTATCTTTGAGATAATTAGATTGCTAAGTTTCACTGGGCAACGGGGTTGTCACACTTCAACCTCGGATGATTATTGGAGTATTATAATAAGATCAAAATGAACTCGGGATATTTCAAGAGATATTCAAAGTGATCTAGGGTCACACCTTAAACATTTTAAAATCTATTGGATATTCTGAAAGACAAATTAGACTTACCATATTTTGTTCTAAAATTATTCACTAGGGTATTCCAAGATTCAACTAAATCATAACTTGGGGTTTGCTAGCTAAACATTCATCTACTCTTACAATTTCAACTTTCCTGCAATATTATCTACATATCTTGCAAGTACTGACCTTTAAAGCGGTGGAACAAGAAGACTCAGTGGAGGAACAAGAAGACTCGCCAGGTACGCTTTACAGTTTACAGTTGCTTTCTTTTCTTGTACTTTCTATATTGTACTTTTATGCTTACGAACTTGCTAGCTAAACAACTATGTCACCCTGCATGAAAACCAAAACTGCTAGGATAGCCACAAAACTGAAACCAAAAACAAATTATAATTGACCAAGATAAAATTCACTGCCACAACATTAAAAATATAAGACAACTCCACTCAAAATTAAAACACAAACATCACACAAAACAACAATTGCAACTAAATAAAACATCTCTATTGGAAGATCGGGAACCCCTCGGAGGAGGTAACCTACGGTTGCTAACGAGGCTTCCCACGGGCTAAATGAAATTATGGAACTCATTAGGTTGAGTTTAGTAAATTCATTTGGAC
>NW_018253442.1:8640-9794 GCF_001263595.1 Phalaenopsis equestris
TGGGGTCGGTTTGATTTCATATTTTTCTAATATATATATATATATATATATGTAAATTAAACGCCTTTCCAAAGCAAGCGATGGGATTCCGATTCCGGCGGCTGACAACTTCCAACGGACAGCTCCAACCACAAAATAGTGCCGATAGACACCGTAGGGTATCCGTGACTTTCTAAAGAATGGATGACAGCAAAATGCCATATGGATTCACACCAGACACGGAGTTGGAGGAGCTACTGCCTTACAAGCTAGGAGAGGGTTGCACCTCTAAGCACATCCAAAGGGAACTCTTGTCCCGGAGCATGATTTAGTAGGTCAACTCGATCAGGACCTCACCCCACAAAAAATGGACACTCGGGAGACATCTTTTTGTGTTGCATTTTGACACAGCAGATATGATGATATATGTATTAGATATGCTCAACTTGTGATATGTACTCAGCATGAGATATTTTCAGATGTACTTTGATGTGTTTAACATATTATAGCTTTTAAGGCTTCGGCCTGTACTCAATCTGTAACACTTGTTGAAGCAGATTAATAAAATCTCTTTTAGAAATTTTATCTATTTTCTCAATTGCCCTTTTGTGTGATGGATAAAAGCCATAGAACCATACGTTGGTTTGGGACTACAATGAACAAAGAACAAAACAATAAACACTTGATAATAATAAAATTCAAATAAAAAACTCTCTTTTGAAATCATCAATCAACTAAAATTGAATTTTGAAAACATATTTTAAAAATCAAATGTGATAAAAATAACAAGAAAATAAATTAAATATGTTGAGTTGATTCTCTCTATTTTGGTGTCTCTTAATCTTTGCTCGCGCAACACGATTATCCCTGTTTGCACTAATTCTCTCCACATCCTTGTCGAATTTCATATTCTGCATGAAACCTCAAAAAAATTTCACACATCTGCCTCACTGATGTCAACCTTTTCACATGACCCACATCTATGAGTTTATCACCACAAGCTTTCTGCACTACATTTCTGTTCTCGAAGCCAGTATCAAGACACTAACTTCCTTTCCACTGTCTAATGGGTTGGATTTGGGCCACAAAACTTTTCCTTCCTAATGTGACTCAACCTTTCGTGATTGGTGTAAGACCCCCTTGAATGGGACCACGGCATTGTCGGCACTATTTTT
>NW_018253443.1:0-1308 GCF_001263595.1 Phalaenopsis equestris
TAAGAGTCTGGAACTTCGTAAAAGGTGTTGATGCGAGCATCAGTAAATTCAATAGGAAATCCCCGCACTTGAATGATTCCACCTTTAGAATAGATTAGATTTGCGTATAACTTCTTCAAAACATTTGCATCAGCTTTATTGGTGGTATAACAAAAGTTTTCCCATCTCAGCTCGGCAATAGCTCGTTCAATTTCTCCACTCGGGCTCTCAAAAACTCGATCTTGTATACACTTCTTTCCCTTAAATACTGAAATAAATCTTGTTTGAGTTATCACATTGACGAAGCGAGACTCATCGAACTCAACCCATCTTTTTTGTCGCGGAGCCATTTCAATCTAATCAAATTATAGAAAAATTCCAAACTATACTTCAAATATGCAAATAATGGCTTCCAATAGTAATTATAAGAGTTCAACACTAAGATCCATGAATTTCTTCCCAATATTTTCCTCACATTCTCAAAATTTTCGGATATTCTCAATGTGGAAGACATACATGGTAAAAATCAAATATTTTTAGTTTAGAGTGAAGCTCTTACCTAGATATGATCAAATCCAGTGTCAAAAAGTCTTGAAATCGCCTCCCAATCCAAGATCTTCTCTCAAGCCCTAGGTCAAAAATCGCATTTTTAGGAGGAAGGGGATGATGAATAGTGGCGGTTGATTGGCCAAAATTACGGTCAAAGGTATTTTTTTGCGAGCTCGCTGTTGGCGGGGTTGATGGCGCCATCGGCGCGCTCTATTGAATTTTGAACCTAAGTCTCGGGAAAAATCCGCCGTCGGCGGGCTCTATAGATTTTGTTCAATTTCTGGATTTTTGCGAATTCAATCAATTTCAAGCCTTAACAACATCTGTTTAGTCATTATAGACATAATTTTAAGTGACTAAATGATGTACTTAGCACAAATAAACTTTCACAACACAAAACATCATATTTATATATAAATTCCAATGGGTACAATAAACGTTACATAACACACCTAAGCCTGGTATTTTCTCAACCTCAACACATTGATTAAGCGTCGTAACCAAAGCCAAAACGCTGAAAACAAAACATCTTATGCTTAGCCTCAACTATACAGAGATCTAAAAGCATAATTCTAAAGCAAAGCAAATACAAAGTTCAAATTACATAGACAGACAAGTAGTAACATAAATCTACTATTCTTCAGATTCAGTGCAAATTTTTCAGTGGATTTTGAGATCATAAACTCCATATCATATTTGCAAATACATTTTTGCAAATTTTTCTCAAAATAACATGTCTTCAATTGAATCCTCCTCTATAAATTTCATCCTCCTCATCAG
>NW_018253444.1:0-4645 GCF_001263595.1 Phalaenopsis equestris
CTTATATTATACCTTCAATAAATTCGTGTCGCCATAAAAAACAGATATTTTTAACTTGAAGATTTTGCGTTGGGGTTAGAATGCGATTTAGAAGTAATTTATCGCTTAGATTAATTTTTATGTTGTGTTCTTAGGCTTTCCATCACTTCAATATTTAGAAAAATTTGCATGCATACACAATTTATATGCCCAAAAATTTATATTTATGTTTATAGTATTTTAATGTCAAACATATGCAAGCAATATTTTTAATCTTGTATACATAAATATGGTTATATAAGAATTTTTTTACTTACCCGAATCGAGCCTGTCGGCCGAAGTGTTTGAATCAATCCCACTAGGCGAAGTTGTTGAATCGAGCCTAGTGACCAAAATGGCTGTATCTAGTCCTCTTGTAAAAACGATTCAATTTGTGCGAGGTAGCTATCTGAGAAGGACATAATGACTAAAAAATATATTTGTCAATTTAACATTAAAAGAGCCGCATGACATTCACTTTGTGGTCTTTCCATCTAGACACCAGGAATGGGCATTGTACCAGCATTGCTTAACACCCAAATCACCGTCTTTTCATCAAAACAACAGGAAAGGGCGTTGTATAGTACAAAATGTGTCTCATTTATTATTTTTTTAATTTTCTATCATTTGTATTGAAGGGAAGTCAGCAGGAGATCGAGGGATCATTCTTCTCAGGGGGATCTTTCATTCTCTCTCTCTCTCTCTCTTTCTCTCTTTTAAAAAACCTTGTAACTCAGAGAACCTCCGACGAACCAAACTCGTTTGTTTCACCCGAATCTTTGAGATTTTCTTTGAAGACTCACATCCATCTCTCTCTCTCTCTCTCTCTCTCTCTCTCTCTCTCTCTCTCTTTTTCCTGTGATATAAAGTCTTTATCGGGTTGTATGCACACATGAACAACACGATATCAAACATCTCATAAAAAATTCAACATCTCGAAAAGTGCGGTGTGCATGGAGTTCATACATATCCTCTGCAAGAAGATCTTTTTTCTGCAGAAGCGAGATTAATGAAAATGATGGATTGCATAAGGAAATTCATGCTTCAGTAGATCAATGAGCAGAAAGAGTAGATAATGAAGATTGTAGAAGCAATAAGGGAAGCAACTGGATCTCATTCTTGAGTTGAGTTGAGAACGTTCACTTCAACATGAGGATCGATGGCTCACAGGTAAGATCCATTGAGGCAAGATTCACGGGGGCAATAATCAACTGAGGCGAGAAATGCTTAGGAAAGAGCCACTGAGGCTGAAGCCACCAAGGCTAGAACAATTTACTAAGAATTTACCAAGAGCTAGACCAAAAAGAAATTTTGGCCCAATCTTTGAATGAGAAAGATTACATTTGGATGAGCTCGATCGTTCAAGAGAAGAAGGATTTGTTGTTGCTTGGACTTGAGAAGAAAGAAGGAAAAGAATAAGGAGAATACCCTCTCTCAAAGAGATCAAGAAGAAGGCAAAGGTTGGAGTAGAACAAATTCTTGAGGGGAATTGTGGCAGCTAAGGTACAAACGAAGTCTAAAATTCATTCATTGAAATCTTATAGAGGAAAATCTGGCCCCATCGATCGCCTGCTTCATTTGAGTCAGCTGCATGTTTACTTTAGATAAATGATGCTTTAAAATATTATTTATTCTTTATAACATTAAAGGAATCCACCCCACAGAGGTTCAACAACTTGCTGGTAGATGTTATCATCTCTTTCAAAGAGTTCAAATAAATGTTTGTGGCTCAGTTTGCTAGTGTGAACTAGTGTGTATATGCCACCAAATAATTCTTAAGCCCTCCTGAAAATATGTTAGGAACCTATCAAGTGCCTCAGAAGCTTCATGGCCTACTTTCAATGGGAGATGTTGGATGTCCAATATCTTGAACTTATCATTGCTCACGTAGTATTGCACCAAGACCTTCAGGGAGAACCGTTTTAGTATGTGCTTAAAATCTAAAGATATTGACAAAATTTTTGGAGCTCATGAATAGCCACATCTCCACCAAAGAGTACATTTCGACCATCGAGGCCCATGGAGAAGTCCTAGAGTTGATTCCACAATGATTGTTGGAACTTAAAGAATGACTTTACAAAGAAATGCTAGGGCAAAATTAACAAACATATTTGTCAAGAGTGAAGCAACATTGACAAGAGAAAAGTTGGAAGAAGACCAAAGAGGAATCGAGAATTACTTCGGTTCCCCCCTCCTCCATCTTGTTGAAGTCATACCTTAGAGAGTTTATATGGCCAACGTTAGGGTGGATATTCAGAATAAAGATTACTATAGGATGCCTTTTGTACACCTCTCGCCGCCGCGTCTGTCCGACCGTTGTCGAGCGCGTGTCATTGTCATGTCATTGTTGTGAAGTCTCCAGCTTGTCTACTGTTGTATAGCCCTTTTCTCTAAATAACTCTCTATCTTAGATCATATAAGCGATCTTGAGTAGTGAGGAATTAGAGGGTTGATGCGCCCCTAGTGTGTGTTATTTTTCTGCATGTTTTATGTTAATTTAATTCCTCAGTAATAGTGCCAAAAACTTTACCCGTCCCGAAATCACACAGTAACTTAGCTTTCAAAATATGACCAAAAACTTGTCCCAATTTATATTTAGTGGTTAAAATCAAAATATTATAAAATATATAAATTAGTTCACACACCAGTTCTTCTACGTAAGTGCATATATCGCTTCAAGCAATATATGACTATTTTTAAAACCCCTAGCATCGATCCCACAGAGAAGCATAGTAAGAAATCCCTTAGGCTAATTCTAGTCTACTACTATCGAGTCTAAGATGAAAATTTTTATGATAATAACTTAAATTATAATATTCAAACTATAAAAATAAAAGTAAGAAAGATAAGTTAAAATAGGTTTAATGAATGCTAACAGAAATGTAACTAAAAGAACTAAGTTTACTAAACTTTAACATTAAATTTACTAAGACTAAAAAAAGTTTTGTGACAAAGAGTTCAAGTTTAAGGAAGCTTCCTTCCATTTTACAATGTGTATATGGATTGTGAAGAAATTAAAATCATTTAAAAATATATAAAAAATATTTTGTGCCAAATAGAAGCAATCATATTCTTTACCCTCTTTCGAGTGCATAAAGAGTATTGACTAATCCAGAGTTTGGTCTCTAATTCCATGGTTAGGGTGGGATGATACCGACTGCCACTCTAGAGCTCCTACTACTCCCTCACGTGAGGGCTAACAATCTCGCATCAATTTCTACTGAACTGGACTAAATTGAGGATTTTAATTTGTCACCTTTAAATCTCCAATTCTACATCCAATAAAGTATATTTCCATATTTATTTGCACCCAACTCCATGGATAAATACTCTGCCATGAAATCAAATATGATTTTTCACATGTTGTAGAAATCATAGCCCTTTCGGAACATATATTTCTCAATACATTTTAACATTTCAATTGGCCAAATCGAAAGAAAAATAAAGTTCTAGGTTCAAATCATCACAAATTATTGACATTTAAAACCGTATAAAATAAAATCAATTCTTCATAAAACAATATATCACAATATCTCAAAGTAGAGCGAAGGATAAAGAAGACTACTCAGAATTCATGAGAAGGATACGAAAAAACACAGATTTCATTAATAAAAATAAGTTTACAAAACAAAAGAAACAAAAGACATAACTTATCTCACAATCCTTCTCAAGCAACTGTCAAGAAGTTTTCTTTAAGTCTTTCTCTCTTTACAAGCACTCTCAGTTCTCTCTTAGAAGTGTAATGAAGAAGAAATCTCTCACCTTCTCTCTCATCTTATAATCTTTGAAGAAAATTTACAAGCCCTTGCCTCTCTCTCTCACGCTATACACACACACACACACACACACACACACACACTCACACCTTACGCCCCAAAACTCTCACCGAGAAGAATTCAAAATTCCCTCCAAAATTCTATCCAAAAGTCAACTCTTTTGAATTCAAAAGACATGTTCATTGATCCTAAAAGAACCTTCAAAAGTGTCTAGATGCATTGAATCACTCCAAGGGGTGTTTTGAACAAGTGTCCCTTTGAAAATTCACCCAAAATTCTTCCCGAACTGCCTTAATTTGCAAAAAGTCATCTATGGCGCATCATGCGTCAGTTCTCTGGATTTTGGCGTATCATGCACCGGTTTGGCGCATCATGCGCCACTCTGTAGCAGCTCCACCATTTTGCTTCGTTTGGCTCCGTTTCACCCCGTTTAAATTGTGTTTCTCTCCTAATAGATATACCTACAAAATAAACATGAAAACAACATTTCTTTAAAGTGTAATTTCATTCAAAAACATATGAGAGATGCAAAGTAGATTAAACATAGAAAGACATATAAAAATATGTCATGTCAGAATTTTCTTTCTTGCTCATCTTTACTCCAAATTACACCATTTTTGTTTCATTTTCTCCAAAAATTCATTTTTTGTACCTTAAACCAAAAATATGCAAAATAACTTCATTTATAGTGTAATATAATTAAAAATCATTAAAATTGAGCATAAAATATATAAAAAAGCAAGTAATTTTTAGGCGTATCAAGGGCTAAGACATACAATGGTGAAGATAAAAAAAGGTACGTATGGAGCTTTCATAAAGTGAACTTTGGTGTATGTTTGAGATAAAATCGG
>NW_018253445.1:0-8094 GCF_001263595.1 Phalaenopsis equestris
TCCAGTTAAAATAATCTATTAAGAATGGTGAGTATACATGTTTACTCTTATTTGAGTTTGATAAGATGGAGTTATAAATTTGATTGTTATAAATTATAATAGTTCATTTATAATAAATGTAGCATCTTTGTAATGAGTATAGTTCTTGGTGATAACAAGCTGCAAGTGTTGTTGTTGATTGTTATATGGGTAATGATCTGTCTTGAATGTTGTAGAATGTGGATGCAAAGTAACTTGTATTATAAGTCATAGTTGAAAGTCATTGTATTTGTTCGCAGATGTTGGAGTCAAGTGTTATACAAGCTGTGGATCACATGGATTGTTGTAAGTCAATTGTAGAGATTGTTGTCGGAGTTGTACGAGTTTTGAATCATGTAGGCTGAAGTGGCATGTCATGAGACATGGGCAACTTGGTGTGTTTGTGATCCTATAAGGTCGTAGTGGTTGAAGTCGAAAGCTGCACTCACCCTATAAGGAGTTCCACAAGTTATGAATCACGTAAGCAATAGTTGGTGTTGTTCGTATGTGGTAGGGTTCAGAGAAGTTCGTAATGGTGAAGTTCGTATGTGGTAGGGTTCAGAGAAGAGAGCTACATCAGCTATGGATCGCATAGGCCGTTATTGGGCAAAATCTTGTAAATGGTTTCACCTTTAAACTTTTTTTGCTTTAATCGGGCATGATTTGCTTGAACAGCTTGTTCAACCAATAAATTGGTTTGTTCAAACATAATTTTTGTAATCATATTTAATTGGTTCAACCGGTAAACTTATTTGTTCGAGCAAAATTTTTTTAGTTGGGTTTAATTGTATCAAGTGATTTTAAATTTTTATTTATAAAATTTAAATTTCTAAATTATATCAAGTTAAACTGGTAGTCACAGATTGAAAGTCATGTTATCAAGTTCTATTTTTTCATATAAAATAAGAATGACCATGTCTAGTATGATGTTGGATTGAAGAAATTTTGAATATGCTAAAATTCGAGTTGGGTTGGAATAATTATTTGACTAAATATTTAATTTTTTAATATAAATTTCATATAAATTTTTATAAATTATATTTTAATTACAAATTATATTCTTATTATAAATTATTAAATATATATTATGAGTTATGTACTTATTCTATATATTATTATAGATTATACATATGTATTATAATTTTGTTAAAATAAATTTGATATAAATAACTTCAAATTATATATATATAACGGATTCTATACCGAGTTTTAAAATTATAAATCAGGAATAAATTGAATTAATTAAGTCCACGCGCGAGGTACTGCTGAAAAACAGTTGTATTGAAAATAAAAACAACTGCGGACGCCAAAATTTCATTGATTTTCTCCCAAATGCCGCGGCCGCGTTCTGCTTACCGCCTCATTCAATAACCATTTCGGGACGTTAAAAAATGGCTTAAAAGCAACTGAGCGGTGATCCTAAACCGCATAACGCTTTACAGTCGTTGGCCTTCAAAACTAAAAACTACGTTAGAATTATATCGTGTCCCTAGCGGTGGGCCCCATGAATCTATACTTCCTTCTCAAATCGGTTCGGTTCGGTTCGATCTAAGGGCATTTAAAAAAAGCGGTTGAAGCCGGTTCAGCTCAGCTTCGGTTGATACGGATCACCGGTTCATCGTTAAATTAAATCCGGCTTAAACCGCTTTATTTCTGCCTTCCAGCTGTTTCTGCGGGCAGCGATCATCGCTACCGGTGTGCTCGGCGAGCTGCCCGAACCGCCCATGCTGCCCCAAGAAAGAAAATAAATAAATATCCGGCTGATTGTCGATTCGGAGGGAATGAAGGGCCCAGGGATAAGATGCATCGCCAAGGCTTGCAGCTTCTGTTGGTTTTTAAGAGTTTTCTCTTTAGTACTTCTCAGGCCATCGATCTCAAGATTCCTCTTTTTTTCGAAATTATTTGTGAATCCAGCACATGTAGATTGATAGTTTTTTGTGATATTTGATGATAATATGGTAATATTGTATCATAATATATCTAAATATCACTTTTAGGTCATCGAGGGATATATTCATCTCATCTTCCAACCTCAAACAATATATATATATATATATATATATATATCTCATCTTACATATGGATATATGGATGATCGCTTTTTAAAATTAAAATGATATTACATATGCATGATTATCTCTTCAAAGATCGATGTATGGGTTGCTTTACAAGCTCGTGTAAAACACACTTGTCGGTGAAAAAGAAGTTCAAAAACAGCGGCTAGCAAGTTGTCAAACATCATTTTTTTAATATGGTTGTAACCATATTTGTAAGAAATAATAGGGTCAATCGCGACCTATGCCCGATCTCGAGAAAGTTATAGCATTTATGACACATCATTCTGGGCTTAATCGATTTTAAGGGGACTTGATGCAACTTCTTCCATCACAGATTATAGTCCTCAAGCGAAAGCTTCAATTAACAACCTCGAATAGTTCAAAAATATTTGGTGGATTTTATTTGATCTCTTCCATAACAAATTATGATTGTCAAACAAAAACTTCTACTCAACTATATAATGTTGAACAGTCATTACATTCTTCGTAGATTACAATTGACTTCTTCCACTACAAGTTGCGGTCATCAACCAGAAACACTCTGACTAAGCAATCTAGAAAAAGGCATACATTCTTAATAGTACCCCAGAATGGGGGCAAAAGTATTCAAGAAGATGGGCAACGACAGCTCATAAGATAATGCAAAAGTAACCTCAGAATTAATGTCATAATTTTTATTGTATCAAACAAGTTTAAGACGTAAAGACAAACAAATTAATCCCCTATAAATACCACATCAAATGATTGAAATGTACCAAAGATCAAAACACATTGTACAATGACAACACATCGGTATATCTTAATGGTGTTGGTATCACCTCCTCAAAATTCTAATACTTTCACCAATTTCACGAGATGATCTCTTCTGGAAAACACCCCAGTATTGCGAAAGAAGATCTTGTTGATCGTCTACTATACAAGATGGAGATGTCTTTTATTCTGCATCACAACACAAAAGAAGATCCCGTTGATGATCTGCTATGCAGGACGTGACCGACTTTCTTTTGCTCACAACACGAAAGAAGATTTCGTTAATCGTTTGTTACACATGAGTGAGATGACTTTCTTCTGCATCGCAACACAAAAGAAGATTGTTGTGAAAAAACAACGACCGTAATGGGAAAAATCGGATCAAGAAAAATCGCAAAGCAGAAAATAGCTAAAGCACACAGATTTACGTGCTTCGGCGAATTTCCTACGTCCACAGAGTTGCAGGGGATTTTATTTCTTGAGGATTACGCTCGTCGAATGCCTCGACGATTACAAGAAAAAACAATCTCTCTCTCTCTCTTTCCGAGAGCCACAATCAAGAAGAAGAAATGCCGGAGGGAAACTAAATTTCGAGAGAGATTACAAGGGGAGCTAGCATATTTATTTATTAATTTCATCATGCATTAGGTCAATTAAGGAATTAATCAAATAATTAATGAAGCCCATTAATTATTTTATTTTCTCTTTTGCAACTAATCATAGATGAAATTAAGAACAATTAATTTAGTAATTAATTTTGAGTATCAAATCAAATTTATTGTCAAACATGAGAAAATTTTGATAAGTGGATGATATGCAGCCAGTGTAACAATCTTTGATAAGTAATGCATTTGAGTTGTTTGTTTATATATGCAAATATTTGCTAAAGAAAATTGATGTGTGTTGGAGAATTCTAAAGTATTGCATGCCTGGGAACTTTTGCTAAAGAAAATTGATATATGCAATTATTTGCTAAAGAAGTTTGACGCCTGGGAACTTTTGCTTATTGCATGCAAATTATATTTTTGTGGAGTTTTGCAAGTTATTATTTATTCATACAACCAGTTTGATGGAGTATTGCATGCCTTGTTATTTTAATTAGCTTATTTCACCAAGCATTGTTTTTCATCCTGCTTTAAAGGGGTCTATGGGCTAAATTCATTATAATTTGTATTGCTTGTGCCATCACCAAGGAAATTTGTGTTTCTAAACAAATGCATCGATTTAGGAAATTGAGGACTCTAAAACATGAAAATGGCTGAGAAGTACATTTTTGGGAATTTGGGTGAGATCAATATTTTCTTTTGGAAAGTTAACTGGCTTATGGAGTTGAATTTCCCTGACCTGTTTTTTAGTTTTCTTGCCAATGACTTAAGTAATCTGGAACAATGTTTATCTTACCGGTTAAATATAAAAGGTGCTCATCATATTGCAAACTTGATTTCATACATTTCCAGTTATGATTTTAGTTGAAAATAATCTAGCTTAATTTTGCATTTATTTTTCAGCTGCATTTGATTAATAATTGGAAGTTTCCATCATCGTTTTATTGCAGTAAATTTTTATATTAGTTATTAAGCACTTAAATTTATGCCACTCAATTCCTTTGTATTTATACAACAGTTGTTAGATTTGTAAATTTATTGCTTAGGATTATAACAGTTGTGTTCAATATGCTCTTTCTTGTTTATGTACTGTTTACTTTTATCTTTTTTTTAAACATCTGAAATAAAACCATATGGGTGGTATAAATGAAATATTTGGGTGGTAAGTTAAGTTTAGGTGTTATATATGTAAAAACATAGGAATTGTAGTCTTTAACATCACTAGATCCAAAAAAAACTAATTTTGAAACAGGATGATTTGGGAGAGGATGTTAACACTAATATGAATCCTTGTGAAACCAGCAATAAGTTAACTCGTAGTGATCGGTTCTTCCATCTGAGATTGATATTGATTCAATTAGCAACCGTTCTAAAAAGATCGAACTTGATAATCTCATATCTATACAAAAGCAATGCTTTTTCCATCTGAGATAGTATGATATAAACAAAATAATTTAGAACTCTCTCAAATTTTTTTGGCACCCATTATTTTACTGAAGAAAGTTTGATGCCGATCGTTAACTGCAGTCTTCTTTGATCCCTTGGTTTGTCAGATCTTTGTGTTTTGGTTTAAGTTTACTTATGAGTACATCAAATCTTTAAAGTTATTATAATTTTCTTATTTTACTTGTAATTTTATTAATTTTTTTTTTATATATAAATGAATTTCTGATTCAGAAGTTTCAAAAATGTAGTTGTTACAGTATTCTTCTAAACAATTTTACCGAACAGGAGCATCATGATCATTTTTCCAGAAACAACTGAAGGTATTATAATTTTCTTATTTTACTTGTAATTTTATTAATTTTATTTCTTTTTTTTTTATATAAATGAATTTTTGATTCAGAAGTTTAAAAAATGTAGTTGTTACAGTATTCTTCTAAACAATTTTACCGAACAGGAGCATCATGATCATTTTTCCAGAAACAACTGCCCTCACAGTTGTTTTATCACAGTTACACCAAACAGACAGTCAGTTTCTCTGTAGCTGCTTTCCTGAAAAGCTGGGAAGCTGCAGCTGCGCCAAACAGAGCTCTATCTCAACACTCTTCTTATTGGCTAAAAAATTAGTAACATTTATGACTAAAAATACATTCACAACAGAATTCTTACCCGTTTACACGTCTGAAATCCTTCTTGCCAAAAGCCCAAAATTTACGTGCAAGCCAGTCAATTCCCAATTGATTTTACGTGACACGTGTAGGTGAAGCGTAGGTGAAGAATGTTGTTATTTATGTGTGTCTGTGTATATATATATTAAAACCAAAATTAGTATTTTTGCATGCATGCATTCAAATTTTTGGTATTACACCAAATATATGATGAAAAAAAATGCCCAAAGCTCTCATTTCAACAAATTTAAAGTCAAATTGACCGACTCGGCGATATATACCCGATGATATCAAAATTGATTCAATCTGAACCAAATCAAGCCTTGATCATGCTATTAAGCAACTTTTTGAAGCTTTTCAGGCATATTTGAAAGGTTAAACGGATGTCGAATCTAGTGAGTTTATAGTCAAATCGATAAGACAAATCCAGCGAGTCCAAAATCACTCAATTTTAATATCGTTAAAGAACTCAAATGTCCACCAAATACCGTCTAATCGAGTGAATCTCTTCGGGTCATCTAGACAGAATGATTCTGAATCCTTCATTAATTGCAACTAGAACTTTATAAATAAAACCCTACTACTCTCTTTAAAAAGGTAAGAGAATTTGAAACCCGAGAAGACTAATGTTAGGAAAAGGTGTCGAAGTTCAGAAGCACCCCTACAACCACTGATCGCCACCAATCACAATCGACCACCGCTCGCTGACCGCCATCGATCACAATTGGCCGCCTCCCATTCCTTGCCACAAATTAATCCGCGCACCAATTTTGTAGCTCAGAAAATTGTGTAACCGGGTTAGGCTCATTGATTTTCTCTTTTGTGTTTTTTATATAAAAATTTTGGTGTCTCTACATGTTGTTTTCTTTTATTAAAGTGTGTGTTAAATCGTCGTATAATATTAAGACGATAATTATTATTCTACCACCACTAATTTACCAGCATGCATCAATCTTTATGAAATATTACGTTAGTTATTGATGCTGTTTGGAATTTCTAAATTATACACTTTTAAGATACTGTTGGTATTGTCTTAGAATAAGTTTTTAAAACGTTTATCCACTCGAAGTAATGAAGGTGCTGGTGCTTATGATAAGATGAACTCATTTGATTTTATATTTTATTTTAAATCATAAGATAATAAAATATAAATTATAGATGTTCTTTTTCAATCATTAGAAAGAAACTCCCAAGACATTTTGGATGTTATGTGTTTAGTATCAATGACCAAACTGTTGAGGAAAGCGGAGTTCGGTCCACTATTTCGATTTGGCAAAAATCTATTATGACAAAGTATTTAATTGTTAATTAAAGATTTACTTCCTTAAAGATTTTCCTCCTAGCCAATTGTCTGAAAAGCTTTATGCAGAATCTCGTGAGATCTTGGAAATCTTCCTCTTATTTACTTAATTAGCTTTGTCTGCTTCTAATAAAAAGCTAAACTCACCTGCTCTCCAACACATCCCACAAACTCCTCTTCAGCTGAAGCTTGAAGGAAAAAGAATAAGAAAAGTTTTTGCTTTCGGTTTCTTTTCTTTGGCTTAAAAGAAAAAAAATATTTCTTGTGTTCCTTTCTCGTGGCTTTGAGAGAGAGGAATTAGAGGTGAGGAAGAGGAGAGAAAGAAAGTTAAAGAAATATTGCTCTTTCTTGTGAACGTCGAGACGTTCGACGGTGTAATTCCTCGAAGTAATAAAATCCTCTGCAGTTCCGTGGACGTAGGCAATTTGTCGAACAACGTAAATCTTGTGTCGCCTTTTTCTGGTATAATTTTTTCGATCTATTTTTCGCTTTATTGCGGTCGTTTTTTCATAACACAAAATTCTTATTCGAAATTTAAGAGAAATAACACGACATTTCTTTGTTGAAAGTAGTTAAATTATTTTATGAAAAGTATGATATATAATTTTCAGATATTAGTTCTTCTTACTCTAGAGATCCATGAAATTTTTATCATAAGAATATTATGATATAGCATGATTATTAATTGGCTTTTTTTAAAGCCACTTTAATTAGACAATTACAAAAGAATAACAGAATTAAAGAACACATTATAAAATTATTCATTTGTATTATTATTCAAATATGATAATATTTGTCAACTTATAAATAAATTTTATCCTAAATTACATAATAAAATAAGAAAATAATTTTCTTGGGAGTTCATTAATAACATATATTGGAAATGACATTGCAATAAATTTCAATGTAGAATCAATAGTTGACAATGTTGATGCAATGAAAAAAATGACAAGCATAATGTTAGATAAGTAATGATAATTACTAAATTTAGCATAAAATTTGCTTTATAAGTATGCTTAGTTTTTTCTTAATTTTATCTTTTTTATTTATTCGCTTACTTTGCTTTTTAAATATTATTAATTTTAATTTATTTTAGTTAATTTTTTTATTGGATCTTTACAAATTGTAAGGGAGCAAATTAAACATAGACTATAATTTATTTTCTAGTTACACTAATATTTTGAGCACATTTTTAACTAAAAAATTTAAATAAATTGAAATCTATTATTAAATTTTTTTATTTTATATATATA
>NW_018253446.1:0-746 GCF_001263595.1 Phalaenopsis equestris
TCTGAACAACTTTTATTTCTTCATTGTTTGTCCTTTCACATGTATTCTATGTTTGATAAAAGCACAAAAAGAACATGCGTTGAGATACATAAAATAATAAATAGAGCAAATAAAGAAACAATGTTTTATCAAATTTTTATTAAATTTAATTATTTAATTAGTGGTAACCCAGTCAAGATGTCTATGGCTCCATCGTCCCGGCCGTGTGCTCTACTTTACTTAGTCCGGAAGGTGGTTGCCCACCAGGACCGGAAGATTCTTGTCAACATCCACAGAATGCATCGTCCAAGGAATCTTCGTAAACTAGAACAAAAAGGGGTTTAAGTTGCGTTATGTGATCTTTATGATTAAGATTTGATTAATTCTGGAATTACTTCATCAATTTTAGGGTTGAAATATTTTAGGTTGTTTACATCTTGTTGTCAGATTTTAAGTGTTTTATTTTAGTTATTTTGGTTCATTTTTTATCATTTATGTGAAGTTGACGAATTCAAAGCTGACTTAACCTCAAAGCCATGCTTTAAAGCCTTGTTGTATTTGTTTTCGTTTAAGTTTAAGTTTTAATGTGTTTTATGTAAATTTTACCCCTCCCAATGTATTTTATTTTATTTCTTAATTGATGTTCAAGCTGAGGGGTTTAGGTTTAACTTAGGATTAAGGTTTTACCTAAGAGGTTCTCTTGTGTTCAACCTATGGATTAGGTTCTTAACTTAAGGTCTAGGGTAGGTTTAGCTAAAGGCTAAACT
>NW_018253447.1:0-755 GCF_001263595.1 Phalaenopsis equestris
CCCATATTTAAATATTATAATTGTATTCTTATTTGGTTCATTGTGGAAAACTTACCTAGCTTTTGCTTTGGATTAAGTTTTCGACTTTATTGCAAATTAAGAATAACTATTAAGAAAATTATGCATATAATCACATACATCGAATTTTACATCATTACTGAAGAATCTGGATCAAGTTTTTGGCACCGTTGTTGGGAATTAAAGTCTTCAAGTAGTAGTGTCAAAATTATAAATCCTTACATATAAAAAAAATATCGGCATCAAGTATTTCGCGCCGTTTCTGGGAGGTTAAAAAAATAAGAGTTAAATTACAGAAATTTGCAAAAATTTTCAAAAAGAAATTTTTAGAAAGCAAAATTTCTATTTTTACAAAGTCTTACTTAAACCTTAAGATTTATTGTAGGAGTATTGTAGTGTTATTTTTATATAAATTTTTTGTTTATGTGTTTTTATTTTTATTTCATTTTATATGTGTTTTATAGTAATGTATGCGTAGTTTAGGTTCCACAGAACTTGTTCCTTATAATTCTGAATTAGAAAGAACTAATAGAAAAATAAAAAAAGTATAAATTACTGAAAAATTTCAAGAAATGGCAAATCAAAATAATCAAAATGTTGAAGAGTTTAGACATTTAAGAGATTATGCTAACCCTATGGTAGATGAACTTCATTGTAGTATTCAAAAACCTATTATAATAGCTAATTCATTTGAAATTAAACCTATTATTACCCAAATGGTATCAAATAATCAGTTT
>NW_018253448.1:0-3776 GCF_001263595.1 Phalaenopsis equestris
GCAAAAAGAGGAAAAAAAGAGCGAATTTGGAGCGATAAGGACCAAAATGTGTAGAATTGAACTAGGGAGCCGAAGCGTCATCGACCCCTCCGACGGCGAGATTTTCCCGAGACTCTAGAATTAATTCTTTAAGAAGCTCCGTCGACAGCGCCCTGGAGGCCGCCGACAGTAAGCTCGGCGGTTATGCTCAATCAGGCTTTGGATAAGGCCAAATTTTAAATGGATGCTTAGCCAACTCTTGGGAAAGCTCATCCACAACTTTAAAAGAATGTTTTGGCCAAAAATTGAGGGGAGAAGAAGTGCTAGAGAGAGTTCTTGGAGGTTAGAAAAGTTTCAATATTGTGTAAAAATTGAGAGGAATTCTTTGAGAGATTGTAAGAGTGGAGGGAAAGTGAGAAAAGCATTCCTCCTTGCTGCTTCAAGTGAGAAATGTCTTCCTCCTTGCTGCTTCGAGGAAGAATTCTGTGTGTTGTAAAGAAAGGAAGAGATTCAGAGGAACTTCGAGGAGTGTTCTTGGGGAGAAATTATAAATAAATTATTTACTTGTTGTAGTTTGTATGACTTTGATTTTATATATGAATTCCAAGTTTTTTTGTGTTTTCCCCATGAGATCTGAGTAGTTTTCTTTGTTTTTCTCCTTGTCGAGATTTGTGAAATGGTGATTTGAATTGGTGAAGCCATGAAAATATTTAAGAAATCGTGATGATCTTTTCACTTCGATCTTAATTTACTTTCAATCTGGCCAATTAATTTGTTAAAATATGTTAAGTTTTACAACTAAAATGAGGATTACATCCAAGGTTCAGGAAGGTCAAAGCCCTTGGAAGTTTGGTGCAAATAAATAGGGAAATAATATTATATGGCGTAGAATTGGAGATTTTAGAGTGATAGACTAAAATCCCCAATTTGGTCCTATCGTTTGGGTTCTGAAGTGTAGATGTTAGCCCTCAGGCGAGGGGAATGTGGGAGCTCCGAATTGAGAGCCGGTATCCTCCCAACCTAGTCGCAGATTCAGTAAACAAGTGTAGGATTAGTCAATGTTCTTTATACCTGGACCGAAGGGTGGTAAAGAATATGTATGCTTCTATTTGGCACAATATAATTTGAACTAATTCACTTTATCAATTCACTATAATTTCTTGACAAGGAGAATGATGTTTTCTTATATATTGAATATCACATTTAAACCTTTATTAGTATCATTCGTTATTTAATAGTTATTAAAATTACATATTTATTACAATTGCCTATTAGTGACAGATAAGCAAATTGAACTTCGTTGTTTTGATTAAAGTATTGCTTTTTCTATAATCTTAGTTTGTAGTTCTAAACTTACTCCATGTGGGATCAATATCTAGGAATCCATTAGAGCCATATACTACTTGAGCGATACGTATACTTGCGTTGATAAGTGTGACTTTACAATTATTGAATATTTATTACGTCCATATTTATCTTATATTTTTAAGCATATATAAAGTCGCGGTCAGGATGCTTAGGCAACTCTTGTGAAAACTCTTCTACATCTTTAAAAGAAGATTTTGACCAAAAATTGAGAAGAGTTCGGGGAGTTGGAAGGTTAGAACATCATGCTGAGGTGGACGGCGACCTCAAATGGACGCGCGTCGCGTGTAGCTTCGGAGCCGCCGTAGGTTGATGTGGCGCCGCGCATTTAAATAGATAAATAGAGATTTTAAAAAAATCAAAAAATGATCCCTAGCTTTGAAAATTCATATCTTGGTGTAGAAAAATCACAAAAATAAAATAAAAGTACTTTCTTGCTTAGTGAACAGAGGAGAACAATGTGGAAATAATTTAGAGTCCATTTGATGCATATTTTATTTTTAATTAATTAAATAATGATTTGAATAGCTTAATTCTCCATGCATGTAGTAATCACACTATGGCTTGAAATTTTAGCATGTTGTTGCCTCTGTCTTAGGGAACATTCCCTGATTTCTCCAAAGTCAAAAAAGGTCCATAGACAGAGAATCATATTTTTCAAGTTTATGTGCATTATTTGCTTAAAATAATCATGAAAATTAGCATGTTGCTTAGAAAAATTCAATAAAATTTTCGATGGTTTATGATGACCAGAGAGTCTTGAGAAAACTTTTTCATAAGTCAAGTTATTCAAAATACACCTAATCCTTACAAACCCTAAATCACTAAAATAATTAACTTTAAAAAATACAAACAACCAAATGATATGATTTTTAATCTCCACTATTGTTTAGGATTCAGAGAACTCACCATAA
The DNA here is from genome assembly GCF_001263595.1 of Phalaenopsis equestris. NCBI lineage: Eukaryota > Viridiplantae > Streptophyta > Magnoliopsida > Asparagales > Orchidaceae > Phalaenopsis > Phalaenopsis equestris. Next base: position 2,259 of record NW_018253448.1, read on the forward strand.
AAATTCCAAAGTATTTTGAGTTCATTGGGTAACTTAAGTTGATTTTTAAAGATAAATAACAGTTTTGACACTAAAATGATTTTTAAAAATCAAAATATAACTTGAAAAATTATAAAACTTGGTTTTCTTAGTTCTCTTTGATCAGAGAAATTTTCTAAAAATAAAATGATATTTAAAATAAAAACTTGATTTTTAACCTATTTTAAATATTTAAATAATTAAAAATCCCTAATTAAAAATCAATAAAAATCACAAAAATAATAAAACTCATGAAAATGTTCTAAATTGCTTCCTAAGCCCTTAGGAACAATTAGAACATTTTTCCTGATTTTCTAAATAGAAATATTGAATTTCATAGCTTAAAAATAATTTTAAAGGCTAAAAATGAGCTTTCACTAAGAATAATTCCATTAAATCAAATAAAATTTAGAAAAATATAAAATCTTCTTCTCTAAGTTCTCTAACCTTAGAAAGATTTTTCAAAAATATTAAACTTAATTTTCCCCATTTAAAATATTTTATATTCAATAATTACCCCAGAAATTAAAATAATTCTTAAAATTCAAATAAAATTCAAAAAATCATGAACATTGGTTCAAAGGCTTCTCTAGTATAGGTCAATGTCCAATAAAAATTTTAAGGGATTGGGATTTACTTTGGTCAAGTTAGGAATTTTCTTTGAAAAATCCTATTTTTGCATTTAAATTAAATTTTCAAAAATTGCATTTTCTCCTCTGATGTCTTAATTAACCCATGAATAAGGTAGGATAAAAATTTCAAAATCATTTAAATTGAATTTGATGAATTATGAAGTGTTAGAGCCTTAGGGGCAAATATGTAATTTTGGAAATTTAGGCTTAATTTAAAGAGGGAAATGGGTAACCTCTGATCTTAATTTGGATGTTTGAAACATAAGGGGTTAATTGGTAGAAACCAACCTCAATTTTCCAATAAAGGGTTAATTGGTAGAAATCAACCTCACTTTCTTAATTGAAAAGATAAGTTAATAAATTTCTAGATTATTAAAATTTGGAAGTTTATTAAAATTAAATGATCCTAGAAAGGGCTTAGTAGTGACTTAGGCTAAATCAAGTTTCATTTAAATGAGGATTGGAAAATTAAATATCAATTAAAATTAAGACGTCTTTCAAACACTACAAGCATAATTAGGACCAAAACTTGGCCAAGTGTTCCAATAGCACTAACTTGCTTCTCTAAGGGTCTTCACCCACATAATTTTCAAAATTAAATTACAAATGATAATTATCTTACTCTTAGGGATAATTGAGACATCGATGCTCATTGAGCACTAAGGGTATTTACAGGATGAATTATTAAGAAGCATAATAAGTTTAAAAGAACTCGGGATTTTTCACCAGGCAGCAAGAGAGTAGCACGAACCTGCTTCTTTCTCTAGATCTGTTGGATACTTTGGAGATCTATTAAACTTAATATATTTTTCTTGGCAACATCATCCTTAATTAAACTCCTAAGGACCCACCAAGATATGACCTAGGG
>NW_018253448.1:3975-5276 GCF_001263595.1 Phalaenopsis equestris
TCAGGATAGCCACAAAACCAAAACCAAAACCAAAACTAAAACTAAAATCAACCAAGATAAAATTCACCGCCACAACATTCAAAACATAAAACAACTCAAAATTTAATCATAAACATAACACAAAACTACAATTGCAACTAAATTATGATGTATCTATCAGATGATCGGGAATTCCTCGAAGGAGGTAACCTATGGTTGCTAACGAGGCTTCCCACGGGAAGGTATGGAACTCATTAATTTGAGTTTAGTAAATTCATTTGGACTAAGTAAATCCAATAGAAAATAGTGGTGTCGGAACGAGGGAACCGTAGGATCCTAACCGGTGTCGCTCTAATCATCTTTAACATGCCCCCATAAAATTTAAAGAACTACAACATAGGGCCACCTGATTTGACATCATAACTTGACACACTAGAAAACTCAAACTCATCGCGGTAAATTTCTTAGAGCTAGCATGGTGGGCAGCACGGGGGCCATCTTCAACAACCCAACTTGTCTTCCCCAACTAAACTAATCTTCCTTCCTTATACTTAAGCAACAAAGCAATAGGACTTCGAGGTTGCTTGCTTATGCAATGTAAATCCTCACCTTATCTGTAGGCCTTTTGTATTGTATAGCCCTACTATACAATATAAGATACAATATAAGCCCTAACTCATCTTAGGATTCTGAGGTTTTCATTTGTTATGACCTGAACCCGCACATCTTCCAAGTTATTTGTGTGATCGTTTCACATAAATGTAAGCCATAACTAATAAAATTGGCAGGATGAAACACTTAAATATTTCTCCCCAGAAATGAAGCCAAATATTATGATAGTTTGGGAAGTCACCGAGGTTCCCCTCTAGATCCATGAAATCCCCTAGTCTTTCTTTCTTTGATATCTACAATAAAATGTTCCAAACTTGAGTCATTCCCCTTTCACACCTCTTTGTCCAATTTCGTTGAAAAGTCCTAATCCTTTGACCTCTTTGAAGATAATATCCCCTAATTTTTATTGAGAGTTTTCTTAGTTAACTTCGGTTATCTAATATGTAATTAATTATAGGAGCTTTCCCTTATAGGAAACATTTTCGAACCCAACATTAATATAAACCCTATTTAATTCTTCATATTAAATAGGGGAATTTTTCGGTCAACATAAAGATGGTTTTAGCAGACTTAAATAGATGTCATACAATCTTTAGTTTATTTAATCGAGCTTTTACCAGTAAGTAATGTACTTATCCCTCGGGATTAGGTGCACTACTTGCGGTATTAAGCTCTGTGAGTTTGATTTCATATTTTTCTAAAACTAAATA
>NW_018253448.1:5336-13896 GCF_001263595.1 Phalaenopsis equestris
CGCAAGATTATTACGGTAAACTCCCTCTAACCAAAAATAACGCCGACAGCTATGTTATTGTGTTTTGATTTAAAAAATTATGGTAGTATTTTGAATATATAATGATTTAGTAATGATTCTAAGACCTTAATAGATGACTTAGACACATTAGAATGAGATTTTGGACATTAAGCTAACCTGTGCTAAATTTATGCACTGGCGCTTAAGTGCCAACATTCGGTGTTTAAGCGTAGCAATTTGCTAAACATACTAAATTACATTTCTAGAAGTAGTAAACGTGGTTTAGTGGGTTTAGACGTGGGTTAGTGGTATGAGAATGTGTCTAGTAGTTTTAGGTTTGGTTTAGATTTGTTTTAGAGCCTATAAATAGAAGGGAATGAAGAGAAGTCTCACCCCACTTCAATTTTAACCCTAAATTCTAAGTGAAGAGTGAGAGATCTTGGAAAGATGTCAGCTTGGGAGAGTGATTTGACGAAGAAGTAAGTTATGAAGAGGAAGTTCATTATCAAAGTGTGCAAGAGTTTACAACGGTTTCCTATCAGTTAGTATGGAAGAAATAGCAAAGAAAATCCTTAAATTTGAGACTGACGTGGCTTTAATTGAACCAAAGGTGATGGAAGTTAACTCACATCTAGAGCATATTGGATGACAACTTAAGATGCAATTTCTTCATATCAGTTTTTTTGAAGAAGCAGATAAGGCTATGTATTTGAAGAACAAATGGATTGAAGAAGACTCAACCAGAGTTCTTCATCACTGTCTGTTCTATCATATTTATGTTTCAAATGCCCAAGGAGATACTAATGATAGGCCAGGATTCGTTCCATTGGAAAGAGAGTGCAATTAAGTTCTTTTTTAGTGTTTGTTTGTGTTAGGTGTTTATTTATTAGTATTAAGTTTGTTTTATGTGATTTTAATGTTATGTTTGTTTAGTGTTTGTGTTTAGGAATGTTCTCATCCAAGACTCTTTGGATTAAGAAATTATGTATCGCAAATGTTTGTATTTGTTTGTGAATTAATATAAGTATTCGTTTGTGTGAAATTTTATGTTGAATTGAATTAGTTAATGTTGGTGAATCTTGAGGAAGAGGAGAGTTGAAGGAAAAGAAAATAGTTATTAAAGATTTATAAGACCATTTAGAGGCAGTTGACATAGGCCATAAATACATTTTTACTTAAATCAAAAATATCAAAATTTGTGCACTAGTGCCTAAGCGCCAAGACCCCACTCTTAAGCATTGGCTAACCCAAGGGGTGGGCGCCTAAGCGTCGAACCAGACGCACTTAAGTGGTGGTTCACATAAACCAGTTCGCGAACAGTTTAAAGTGAAATTTTGAGCCGAAAATCTCTATTTTTACCCCAACTTCATCTCCTACCTTTAGTTTTGCAAATTTTGAGAGCTAGGGCATCCTCTAAAGTGGTGATTTCTTGGTAGTTTCAAGCCAAATTTGTTAGATTTGATCTTCTTGCGGTAAGAGCTTCACTACTATGTAAAATTTTTTAATTTTAACCATGTATTTGAAGCACATTATGGATTTGACAAAAAATCACTATTCATGGTGAAAATTTGAGAAAAATCTATGGAAAATACATAAAAATTTGAGTTTAAGCTTTTAGGAGTTGAGTTTAATGATTTAAAGTTGAATTTGGGATTTATTATGGATTTTATGTGATTTTTAGAAATGGCCCAAGAATGAAGAGGAGTAAAGGGAAAGCTCATTTTGATTCCAACAAGTTTGTTAGTTTAAAAGCTCTGGATAGATATAGCGATGCACTACAGTTGAGGAAACTGATTGCTGAACTGTGTTTTCAGAGTCCGGGTGGAGCAGTAGAAGATTTGATTGTTCGCTGATAGTGGGAATTATTTGGTTTTATTATGTTGTGGCTGTGATTTCTGTTGTTCGGGAGTTCTACACAAATCTCCCTGAAGCTCAAGAAGATAGGGTCATGGTTCAAAGAAAACAAGTGCCTTTCTCCCCGGAGGTAATAAATCTGTTCTACCAGCTGCTCCCTAGCACGTTATGTTTTTATTCAAACCATAGTTCGACTGAGGAGGAGTTGGACGATATTATATCATCATTGACTGTGGAAAGAGGATTGTGGAAGATTACTAATGTAATAAAAATCAACTTCCCCACGTAAAAGTTAGATGCCACATTTAAGGAGTGACACTACATCATTTCTGCTCGTCTGCTACCAACCAACCACCTCAGCAAAGTGACTCGAGATAAAGCTACCTTGAACTATTGTATTCAATAGTTCAAGCCCATTGATATTGGAGCTCTGATTTATGAGACTATCACTAGTTTTTCCGTCACTGCTACTACTGCAGGTTTGGGATTCACAGCCTTGATATTTTATTATGCGAGCAGGAAATTGTTAGATTTGATAGTTGGGAAGAGATACTGCAGCCTCTCAAGCCCATTACAAGTATTAATGTGAATTTTTATTCACGCCACTCGATCTTTGGCTGGAGAGGTAGATTTTCTAGCAATTCAGGTGCCTCTACATCTCGTGCTTCTACCTCACTTGCTTCAACATCACAAGGTTATACTTTTGAATCTAATTTGTAGTCACAGTTATTGTAAAGACTGTAAGATTACATTAATCATACTTTTGATAAAATATTAAATTTAGAAAATTTTGTAGCTCATATGAATGGATATATGAGAAGACATAGTGATTATGAGGAGAAATTCCACTGATCTTTGGAAAACCTCATGAGAGGTGACCAGAGTGTAGTTTTCCTTCTATATCAAAAATATCCATCATATGAGCATACAACTTATTTGCATAATGATGATAGTAATGTTGATGAGGAGGAGGAAGATTAGACTGAGTACTATAGTAAAATTTTTATTTTATTATTATGAACTTTTTGTGGTACAGTTATACTGTACTATTCTTATGTTTTGTGTTGTACTTGTTGAGACTGCTACTTTTGTTGTGTTTTGTTTTGTTAGACACTGTTGTTATTGATTTATGTCATTGTGAGTAGTTATATTTTGTTTTTGTGGTAGTAATTGTGACAATTGTGTTGTCTACTGCATTTAGTTAGTCTGTGTTGAACTAAATCTTGAATCTTGTGAATGTTTAGAATGTTACTAACTTTCACTTAAAAACTTCATGTTTTAAATTTTCAATTCATTATCAGGTATTTCCTTATGTTGCAATTGTGAATGTCTGTTAATGTGTTTATTTGCTTTTATGTTATTCTCCACTGCATAAAGTCTAATGAATCTCTATATATTTAAGTTAAATGAAAATTTGATCAATTAAAGTTTTACTCTTGTTTTTAATTTTTGTACTTGTATATTTAGGATGTAAAAATTCATGTAAGCATGTTATTTTTAGTTTTCATTCCTACCTTTATATATATAATGCTATAATGTTTTATCCTATTTGCAAATTTAAGTTTGGAGGGGGATGAAAAATTTTCTAAAAGCTTGAAGTTTATTTGTTCTCAAATGTACTACAAATAGATTTGATTTTGATTTGAAAGAAATTATTATGTAATGAAGTTATATTAGGGAAGTAAAATTTTGAATATAGAAATGAGTAAAAGAATTTAATTAAAACCTAAAGTAATGAAGAAAAACTTAAAGTTAAAAATTTTTAGTGTGGAAATAATAAATACTGTGTAACTATCTTTAGTAGGAGAAATTATATTTTTAAAAAATATAAAAGGGTTAGACTTTTATTTTCAGTGCTTAAATTTCTTTTATTAAAAATAATTTTCAAAACTATTACTATATTTTCAAGTAAAAGATTTATATCAAAACATTGTTTTAGGAAAGTAGGAGTGTAATTCAAAATCATTAAAAGGTCTATCCAGATATAGTAATTCTCACCAAAAAAAAAAGTTGAAAAAGGGAGGAGAAGCATGAGGATTAGTGCCTTGGTTCCACATCTCATCTTTTTAAAGTATAAAACTTGAGAAACTCTTAAGCTTGAGGATATAATATAGTAGCTATAATTATTCTTAATAAAAATTTTTAAGTTGAGAAGATAGAATGCTATTGTTTTAGGAAAGTAGGAGTGTAATTCAAAATCATTAAAAGGTCTATCCAGATATAGTAATTCTCACCAAAAAAAAAAGTTGAAAAAGGGAGGAGAAGCATGAGGATTAGAGCCTAATCAAAAATTGGTTCCACATCTGATCTTTTTAAAATATAAGACTTGAGAAATTCTTAAGCTTAAGGATATAATATAGTGAGTAAAATTATGCTTAATAAAAATTTTTATGTGGATATTTTAAGTTTGGCAAATTTTGATACACCTAAAATATATAGTTTTTATGTACATATTTTTATACATATTTTTGCTTAAAAATCTCTAAACTCTAAGTTGGTCTCATTTACTAATGTTTTTTTCTAAATTGGACTACTATATTTCTGGATCAAAATTTTAGAATATCCTAAAGCAAGAAGGTGTCCAATTGAACTGAGGCGTAAAAGCACCCAGAACTGGCGCTTACACGTCAGTGAAACAGAGAAGGTTGAGTCTAAGTGCTCAATACCTCGCGCTTAAGTGCTAGAAGTAGTTATTTGATAATTCAATGAATTTGGACGAATTTTTGAAGATGTGTTTGAAGCAATTCTTTGTGAAAACGTAGGAAATAGTTAATGAATACGAAATTGCAATTAATTATCTTTTGAAAGGAGGCAACTCTTGGAAGATTCATTGAATGTGGAAACATTTTGAAGAGACCAAAACACTTTTTGGAAAATTATAAAAGAAAACTTGGATTGAATACGAGAAGCATCCATCCATCATCAGAGCCATCAAACAGTCACATCGCCCACAAGTCGCCGCCATCTTAGCCCATAGCCGCTGCCTTTTCTCTTTTTATTTTAAGTTGTAGTTTATATTGTAAGTGAATGAAGAGATTCAAAGAAACCACAAGACTTTGCTGGAGAGGATTTGAGATAATTATTTATCTTTGTGACTACATTTGGTTTTAATTTAGACTTCTTGTTTGTTTGCATGATTTTCACTTTTAAACTTAAGTATGGTTGTGTTTTCTCCATGAATTTTGAGAATTTTTCTTTATCTTTTTACTTAAAATGATAAGTGATTAAGTATTGGATGGAAATTGTGTGAAATATTAGTCTTTAATGTTCGAATAAGTTTTGATGATTTTAAACCTTATACTTCATTTATTTCTTGATTTGGGCAATTAAGATATTAAATGAGATTGTATGTATGAGAATGCAATTCATATGATTGAGTGCAAATAAATAAGAAAATAAAATTTAAAGGGTGTAGAATTAAAGGACTTTAGAAGGTGCAGAATTAAAGGACTTTAGAGTGACAGGTTAAAGCCCCCAATTTGATTTATAGTTTTAGGTATTCATACGAGATGTTAGCCCTCATGTGGAGGGAGAAGAGGGAACTCTAGAGTGAGAGCTAGTTTCTTCCTTACCTAACTCGTCTTCAAGACTATTCAAACTTTAAATTAGCCAATGTTCTTTATAGCATCTCTAGTAAGGGTAAATAATATTATTGTTTCTATTTGACACAACGCAATTTCAATTCTTATACAACAAAATTCCTATACTTGTTATTGATTCATGATAAGAAAAAATATATTTTATTTATATTGTCTTCATCTTACAAATATCTAATTAAGTTTAATTAATTGTTTACTTTGCTTTCAATTATAAAAAATTTACAAAAAGAATCAAACTTTCATTCTTGTTATTGAATCTATAGTTTAAATAAGAATATTTTGCTAAGTAGAATTTGTTATCTAATTTCTTCTGATTTTAGTTGCATATTGTCCATATGGGTTCAATATTCATGACTTAATCAAAAGTCCTATATTACTTGATAATGATACTTGCGCAGTATCTCATATTTAACTATAATAATTGTATTTTTATTTTTTTTAAAGTCAAGTTTTTGCCTAGCTGTTGCTTGTTATCAAGTTCTTGGAGCCGTTGCAAAGTAAGAATTGTAAGTAAGAAAAAAATTAAGAATATAATTGCATTCATCGCATTGACATATAAAATTCGGGATCAATATACTTTGTATTCTATTATATTTACATAACTAGTTGTCACCTAGAAGCTCCTAATAGAAAAAAATCATGAATTATAGTTCTTTAAGAGTTGCATTGTTTCCTAAACAACTTTAACATAGCCAACCGATCAATGTGAGGGCACTCAAGTTGTGAGATCACCGCCCTCCCGAGTCTTAGTTTCACTTACAACAGGTTTTAACATAACCTATTGTCACTTAACTTATGCCAATGAAGCCAAGGAAATATTACTCATCACATGGAAATAAAAATTATTCTATCTTAAAACAAATTTTCATACACATGTCACTACTTTATAGCAAAAGAAAAGAGTAAAGAAAACTAGTCACGATGTGTGGATAAAACATAACATAAAACTTCACTAAATCAAAACAAATCTCATTGATAGTATTTACAATAATTATAAGATAATGAAAAGAACACAAAACTTAGATTTTTTTCTCTGAAAGAAAGATGTAAATCTCTCCAACAAACCCTCTTGCTAAACCACACAATGCTTGTACATTTTTTTACACATATCTCTCAAAATCCCTCACCATTCTCTCCAAAAAACATACAAATCTACATTCCCACTCCTATCTACGATCTTGGACGTTCTTGGAGTTTCCAAGAGTTTGAAATGCAAAAAAGTGTATTCCCAAGTCCCAAAATGTGCCTTACAAACTCCTTGGGAGTCACATTTTGGAGCGTAGGCGCCACCCTGGTGACATCACCCTATTTTGCGCCCGTTTCGCTCCGCTTCACCCCGTTTTAGCTCAAATACGCTCCAAATGTTATACCTACAAGATAAACATGAAACTAACGTTTCCTTAAAATACAATTTTATTCAAAAACATGTGATAAATATAAAGAGAATTAAGCATAAGAAAAACAAAGCAAAATGTGTCCGGTCAAAATTTTTTTCATTGCTCCATTTGACTCCAAATTGCACCATTTTTACTTCATCTTCTCCAAAACCCTATTTCTTGCACCTATAATAAAAAATACACAAAATACCTTCCATTAAAGTGCAATATCATTAAAAATGAGCATAAAATGTATATAAAAAGTATCACATTTTTAGGCGTGTCAACCAACCAGGACAAACCCAAGGGTCAAACTTTCGACCTCCAGACGCATGCTAACGAGATGACAACCAACGCTCACAGCAGACGATAATCAACGTCCCATTCAAAAGATGTCTTAGTCAAATTTTTGCACTATTGATTCAGCGAGATTCATCACACGGGTCGAATAAACGGTAACGACCACCAGAATATTCGATAAGCAGTCTGTATTATTCAACGGATCTCCAAGCGACAGTTGTCGGGACTATAGACGCGACTGGACGCAATCATGCAAATAGCTTAAGAAAATGGAAGGATACGAACCTGCAAAAGCCTAAAGATAGTGTGAGGAGTTATGTCGCGCTGGATGAACAACCTCAAAATCTTATAGGTTTATGTTAATTAAGTTTATAGAAAGTAAGAAAAAACTATGTCTTAGGAGGCCTATCCTAAGTTCTTGTTATTTGTTTGGTTCTTGTGAAATGATTTTTTAAGTTAATGTTTATTATTGAAATAATTAAAAATCAATTTTATTTTATGTTAAGTGACACACGTCAAAATCAAATGGTTCTATCATCCCGATATAACTGTTTGTTTTAAATTTACTTGGTCAAAAGAAGCTGTTAAACTTCTTTAGACCGGAGGACTCTTGTTAACAACCATAGGTTACCACATCCAAAAAATCATTGTAAATTTAAAAAATAGATCATTATTATATCATTATTATTTAATATTTTATCTTATATGATGGTTTGAATTGATTTATTAAATTTTCAAATATTTTATGATTCACTTAAATTAATTTTGTTATGAGATTTTAAGAATTATTGAAAAATTAGTTAAGTGGATGTGTTGGTCACATGTTATAGGGTTTCAACCTAAACATAAATCATATGTCTTCTATCCTAGGGCTTCCTTTTCAAATGTCAGGAACATAATAAGTAAAAGAAGAATAGCAGTAGAACATGTATGAACAAATAATATACAATCAAATGCAGTAAGTGAGAAAGTAGTAGAACATACCTGCTGGCTTTGATGTCATTTCATGTAACTCAATTTTTGTAAAGAATCATAACATAGCTTCATAACAATCAATGTATGCACCAACTTTGAAATATAAATGAAAGGATATGAATCATGTAAGGTTGCTACAAGTAGTTGAAAAAAACTTCTTGAATTGCAAACTTAAATCGAAAAGAATTTTTGAGTAAGTGTCGCCACAAAGTGCGCCATCTAGGAGAAGGACAACTAACTTCCTAAGCAACCTTACATATGATACAATAATTGAAAATTTTACTTACAATACACTCAATTATTACATATCTACATATATTTCACACATAAACTTTCATTTTTACACACACAGTACTCAAATCTTTAATATCATAGCAAAAATAGGATTATTAACAATTTTTTTTAAGTGAGATGCATTTTATTATGCATAGGTTGAAAGTACCAAAGTGTTGCATA
>NW_018253449.1:0-2437 GCF_001263595.1 Phalaenopsis equestris
ACGTCGACGCACACAATTATTGAAATTCACGTCTCTCGCACCCGTAGGAGGCTTTATGATTGATCCCAAACAATTATTTCAAAGGAATTTGATTTTGATGTGTTTTCAACCCGACCGTCGACGAAGTCGTCCGGGCGACCCCGAATGACGAAACAGACCTCGCCGACGGGTCCGGAACGTCGACTTTAGCCAGAGGAGACGCTCATTTTGATATGTCGGATCGTGCGCGAATCGACGGGTTTAACTACTTTATATTATATTTTTAATATATATTTATTAATAAAATATAAGATATGTAAAAGAGGGAGGGGTTGAGCTTTTAACCTTCCCTAAATCCCTAATTCGCCTCTACGTTTGGCTTGGTTCCTTTCTTCTTCATTTGGTATTATTTCCTCTCTTCGCATAACGAGGAGTTGACCTCGCCTCTCTCGACATCCTCTGCCCGAGCTGCGGCTTCCCGAAGTTTCTTTTGCTTCATCTCGCTGAGCGAGAATCCATTCACGGTAGGTTGACTCTGACACTCTTGTTCCCTGAGGCACGAATGTGGCAATCCTCCTCCTTCTCGATAGTTCATTCCTCTGTGGACTTGGCTGCGATAATTTCTTTCTGCTGGGAAGAGCGCTGGGTTGGCCTCCCCTTAGGAAAATTTTCTTTTCTTTTCTTTCCTCTCTTTTGCATGCATAAGAGGTCGTTGGGGGGTTTTGCTGTGAGGTTACGAATTTTGGGAGCATGGGAGAGACTTTGCGGGAATTGTATCTCGATTAGGTGCTTGTGAGCTTGGAGTCCGGGAGTGTTATGGCTTTGCTTGTGAGCTTGAGATTTCGGAGTGTCGTGGCTTTCTTTTGTTGATTAAAGAAGCTCGAGCAAGATATGTTTCCTCTCTTCTGCTCTTCTTCCCAGCTCGACACATGCTAGAGACATTAAAAATAGGGGAATGCATGTATAAGGCTTCATTTTGTCTTAATTGGTATTTCATAACGACAATTCCATCGATTACTAGGCCTTCAATGTTTCCGTTGGGTTTGCTTTAAATGCTCTAGGGTGGTAGTTGAGATGGTAGTTTATGGAAAGCATGTTTTAATCCCTGTATACATGCAAGCTTTCTTTTTATGCTTTTATTATCTTTGGCTCTTATTAGGCTACAACCTTCTTTCTTTCTCCTTGCTGAGTCAATTCACTATTGAAAGGAAGATTGTGTGTGTGTCTGGGAGAGGGGCGTGGGGGGGTTTACTTGCATTTCTCTATTTCCTGCTATTTCCCCCTGTTCGAAATGCATGCTGAGGAAAAATTTTACAGTTGGGGGGCTTATCTCTATTTCCCCGCTTCTTGTTACTCTCATATTAAAACTACATGTTGGACGACATTGGCATGCTTAATTTTCTATTACTAGAAGCTTTAAAAAAAAAAAAAAGAAAGGGAGGTATCTTTGAAAGGAGGGGCTCAGTTTGGCTCCCTGTGGTTGTCTTTCTTGTTCGAAATACATGTTGGAATTGTTTCTTGCTTTGAGCAACTGTTTTGGTGGCTCGGTTTTGCTTCTTATGTTGTTGCCCCCGTTCGAATATATGTTGGAATCTGTTTTGTGTTTTGAGCAATTAGTTTTGAGGCTTGGTTTTGTTTCTTGTTATTCCCCTTATTTGAATATATGTTGGAACCTGTTTTAATGCTTTAAGAAGTTGGTTTTGTAGCTCGGTTTTTCTCCTTATGTCGTTGCCCCTCTATTCGAATCATATGCTAAAATAAATGCTGTCTTTTTTTTTTTAGCTTTTGAAAATGGCTTATTTCAGAGGGTTTACCTTCGTTCTTTATTGCTTCCTCTGTTCGAAACACCTGCAGATGGCGATGTTTGATTTTTGGAACTCTTAGGAGTTGTTTTGGGGTCCTGTGTTGCTCCCCTGGCCGTGAGCCCACTTGTTGGTTCCTGGGTGCGGGTGTGGGGTTGGTGTTCTCCCCTGACGGCTCCTGACCGTGAGTCTTCCTGTTGTGTTCTCTTGTTTGTGTTGAGTGTTAGCTGGTGGCTTCCCCCTTTGGGCTGCTCCTACCCGTAAGCTTGTGGTTATTGGTTCGAGTGTTAGCTGGTGGCTTTCCCCTTTGGTTGCTCTTACCAGAGAGCCCTTGTTCGTGTCTGGTGGTTCCTTTCCGCACCTGTTTAGTGGTCCCCCTTGTTGTTCCTAGCCGTGAGCCGTTGTCTGTAGTTCCTTTGTGTAGGGAGTTGGTGACTTCCGTCTGTTGCTCCTACCCATGCGCTTGTTGTTGTGATTTCCTTATGTTGGGCTCGGTTTTTCCCTCTTGGCTGCCCCTGGCCGTGAGCACTTGCTGGGTTTCTGGTGTAGTGTTGGGTTTGTATGGCATTACAAGCTTTTGGTTCGAGGTGGAATAGAATGCTTTAAATATTTCAATTCTTTTTATTTGGAAGAATTCGAATGCCCCTTTTCGAGGA
>NW_018253450.1:0-217 GCF_001263595.1 Phalaenopsis equestris
TCAATTCTCTCCTATCAGTGATTAGTATTCCTTTTAGGAATGCTAAGGCTCCTATGATTAATATGTTGTGTTGGAACATTAGAGGAGTGGCTCACCCCTCTTCTCTTTTGAGATTAAGACATCTCATAAAACTTCACAAGATTTGGTTCTTTGCAATTCTTGAACCTATGGTCACCAAATAGCCTCATAACATCATCAACAAGTTTTTCAAGTTTAC
>NW_018253451.1:0-13287 GCF_001263595.1 Phalaenopsis equestris
CATAAGATTCAACCCTACAAGCTTTTAAAATATTAGCGGCACTCATGATCTCTAAATTCAAAAACCCTGAATCCAAATTTGTGATTGAAAGAAAAGTCATCCAAATAGGGGTCCAAATTACCTATAAATCAAACATAAATATGTTAAAATATGTTTAGTTTTTTCTCTTTAGTAGTGTATAGTCCAGCCTTAGGACTTTCCTCTTGACTATTCCTAGAGGACTAGAAAAGCAACCCTCACTATTTGAAATTCTACACTCTTCTTTGCTCAACTTGAAGTTTCACTTGTTGATCCTAACCTCTAGCGCGTAGTAGGTGGGGTCAGTATGGAGGAGCTCAAGGGGAGTCTCCCATAGGATGGTCAAATCTTAGGACTAACCCTGGGTGGTCTGGTCTTGGTTAGACTAGCTTGCACACACCTTCTCACACACCCTAAACCCTAAGACACCTTGATTTGATCTCCTGACTCCTTTTGGAAAGCTCATGAGGGTGGCCCTATACCCCCAGTGCTTGGCTAAGATGGTTAGTACCAGCATATTGAGCATCCAAAATGAATCCTCATATGACCCTTATTGTTTTGACATGGCTTCATTGCTTACTTGCCCATCTTGGCCCAAAATCACCAAATTACCAAACTACCCCTACAACCCTAATTTTTGCCAAAAATCCCAAAATTACCCAAAATACCCAAATTTGTCCAAAATCTATCTCAAATAACTCACCACTACCTAAATTGACTAAAATCCTCCAAAATCACTAAATTCCCAAAATACCCCCAAAATTGCCAAAATTACTAACATACCCCACCAAAAATTTCAAAAAATTCCAAAAGTTCCTTAAAAAACATCCCAACTATTCCCAATTTCAATTTTTAACAATCACATTGACCCAATTTGACCAAATTAATCCAATTTGACCTAAAGCCCCAATTTGCCCTTAAAGGCTCAACTTTCTCAAATTAGCCCTAATCTTGGCCCAATTGACCCCAATCTTGCCCAATTTAAATTCTAAACCAAAATTCAACATTCCTAATACCAATTTAAATAAAACAAGCTCAATTTGACCCAATTACAAGCTTAATTTCACCTAAATCAAAAAAGCCCCAATTTTTACCATATGTCTAAATCCACCAAATTAGCCTTCCAATTCAATTCAAAATCACTTGAAATCCTTTCCAAAATCTTCATGAAATATTCCTACAAAAAATTAAACATTCAATTGACCCAAAATTTTAGCCCAAATTCAATCCTAATTTTAAAAGCCCAAGCCCACTACATCTAATTCCAAAAGCTCAAATCTAAAGCCCAAATGATAATTTTTTCTCTTCATCATCCATTTCATTAAAATCATTCCCTAAGTTTTAAATTCATGATCAAATCATTCCAAATTAGGCCTCATGAAAAACACCACCAAAATATCCCAGAAAATCCAAAATCCTTTCTCATGCAAATTGACCAACCCAAGGACAAGCCATGAAACCATCTCCAAGCCACATGCAAGCCATATGAGTCATGCTCATGTCACCATGCTATCTTCGACGAAAGGAGGGACCTCTTTAGTGGTCCCCTAACACACTTAACCACTCCCATGACTCACTTAAGCACATAATTAGCCCTAAGCCACTTGGATGGGGACTTCAACATGTTAACGCAAATTAACCACCTGATTTCCCTCAACACCCAAACCTTCCTTGGTGGATGAGCCTAACCCCAAATCATTTCTTGAACAAAACTTACCCAAAATTACCCTTACCCCATACTATTTTAATTCAACACCTTTACACATGGCCAACCCCAATTGACTTCACCAAAACCAAGCCCTTATCTCCCTGAGTCAGATAGTGACCTAAGCCTGGTCGGCCGGCCACCTTGGCTACTGGAAAACCCAAATTCAAGAGCTCCACTTTGACTAAAACTCAAAATTAAACCCAACCAAGCTTGCTCATTCAAATTGGATTGTGGCCTCTTCCTTCCCTCCACCTAAGCATTATTCTTCACCCACTGGCCAGCCATGGTGGCCTCTCTTTCCCCTTCTATTTAAACTCACCCTCCACGACCAATGGAAGAGAGCTTGAAATTCCATGGGGAGACTCTGCCAAATTTTTCCCAGAGCTTCTTCAAGACCTCTTGAGTTCAATTCAATCATCCTCATGCCCTCAAACCCACTGCTAGAGCTCAATTTTAGAGCTCAAAATAGGACATCCCTCTAGACTCCACCAAATCCAAATTAATTGCACTCACACCATCCCCTGAGTGAGAGAAGAAGATCCCCCACAAAGCCCCATCACCAGACCACCCTAGGGTAAACTTTGATCAACCCCCAAAATCGGCCTTGGTCTATTTCATACCTAGACATTTCACTACAGCTTGAGGCTTCATCTAGGAGCTCTTTGGACTCAACTCAAGCATTTGGAAGCACCCAATTGAGGCCAAACCTGAAATCGAGGCCACACCTCTTGGGAAAAGGTATTAAACTCTCCTAAAAAATTGAGCTTCTTTTAATTCTGCATGCTCATATACTTGATTTAAGGCTTAATCAACCATATGGATATGTTCACCTAATCGAGATGAGTCTATAGGAATAAATCACTCTTGTATTGGTTGAGTATTGAGAGAGAAATTAAGGTTTGAAGTTGGACGATTCTCGAACTAGGGATTTGGGGATGATGAAAGGATTTGTTTCTTCGTGTTTTGGATGGATGAACGAGATTGTGTTGGACGGAGTCTTGATGCGTGAACAGCGGGCCGAGTCAGCGGGCCGCATGGAGCTTCAAAGCCGATGTAGGTTGATGTGGCGCCACGCTGGATAAGTAGAAAATAGGGATTTTCTTTATTTATTTAATGCACAAATCTTCAAAAAAGCATATCTTGGTGTAGAAAATTCACAAAAATAAAATAAAAATACCCTCTTGCTTAGAGGAGAACAAGGTTTCAAGTTTATTTGATGCATGTGTTTTTTAATTGATTAAATACAATATTTAGTCTTTTGATTCTCCATTTTCATAGACATTTCATCATGATTTGATTTTTGGGGCTTTAGTTCTCTCTATCATGAGGGATCTTCCCTGATTTTTCTAAGGTCAGGGGAGATCTCTAGGCAGAGATCTCTATTTTTCAAGTGTGCCATTCCTATTTTGATAAAATAATTATAATAACTAAAATACTGATAAGAAAAATACATAATTTATTTTGGTAGGTCCACTATGGTTAGAGGATCCTAGAAAAAATATAAACTTGGTTTAACTCATTAAAAATAACCCCAATTGCACCAACCCGTAAAAATGAAATAAAATTAAATTAGAGTAAATATAAATGTAAATGGCATAAAAATAATTCTCCATTATAAATTAATAAAAGAGGAGCTCCCCATAAAAATTTTAAGTCAATTGGAGTTAAGTTGACCACTAAAATGGATTAATCAAGTTAAATTACATTTTTAGCACTAAATTGATTATAATAATTAAAATATAACTAAAAAATCACCAAATTGGTTTTGGGAGCTCTTTATTACTAGAGGAACCTAAGAAAAATAAAAGTGTAATTAAAATAAATACATTTTAAGCTATTTTTAAGTATTTAAATAATTAAAAATTAATTTAAAAATCATAAAAATTGTAGAACTATAAACATACACTAAATTGTCATATTTGGCTTCTTGATCACTTGGGACCAATTAAAATAATTTTCCTAATTTTTCTAAGTCAACATATTAATTTTAAAAGCTTAAAATGAGTTTTTTCAATTTCCATTAAAATAATTCTAATAATTAAAGTATAAATCAAAAAAATATGAAATTTATTTTTCTGAGAAATTTAAGAAAAATATAGAACTTAGTTTTCCACTAAAATAATATTTTATATTTAATTGATACTCAAAACAAATAAATAATTCTAATAATTAAATTATACCTCTAAAAATCATGAAAATTTGTCCAAATGGTCCTCTGACCTAGGTACACTTCAAATGATTTTTTTAATGATAGAAGTCTTATTTTGGTTGTGTTATTAAATTTTCATTAAAAATCCCTATTTTTTGTATTTAAAAAATAATTATAAAATAAAATAAATTCAGAAAAATCACATTTTCTCCTCTGATGTTTTAATTAACCCATTATAAATTGATGTTTTAATTAACCCAAAATTTTAAAGTCATTTGAGTTTGATTTAGTGAATTATGAGGTGTTAAGGCCCTAAGGGCAAAAAGGGTAATCTTGGAATTTAAGCCTTGATTAATATTTAGGTATAACGAAAGGGTAAATGTGTAATAAATTATCTCAAATAACATGTTATGATGATTGAATTATCAAAGGAATAAATGGTAGTAATCAATCTCACTTTGGTCTCATTAAGAACAAATTTGTAATTTTTCAAATTGATGAAATTTGGAAGAATAATTAAATAAGAAAATACTAAGGTGAGGGGTTTTGACTTTGGAAGATTGTAATCCACTAACTTAAACCCCAATCAATGGTTTTAAAATGATTTATGATTCTTGATAAGGATTAAAAATAAAGATATTCAATTTTTTTCTAAAAATTACAAATCTACCCCGTAAGTTTTAAGGGCTTAGTGGTGAAAGTTTGATTGAAATCTTGTCTAATGAGGTTTAGAAAATGATCTATAATTAATTTGAATTATTTTTCTAAAACACAATAAGCCCATCCTTAAAGTCAAACCGGTTAAGTTTCTTAATTAAGCCAAATTGCCCCTAAGGGCCTTTTATCCACATAATTCATAAGTGAAACGTCAAGTGATTATTACCCCACTTAAAGGGATAATCAAAACATCAAGGTTCACTGAGCATAAAGGTATGGATTGGGTGAACCATATAGCAGACATAATAGAACCAAAATGAACTCGAGACGATTCGAGGGACTGTGAAATGTCTAGGGTATTACCTAGGACTTTTCATGATCCTTTGGGAATCTCGGAGGACACTTGGAATTATTATGATTTGCTTAATGGAATCATCCCTATAGATGAATAAATTGGACCCACCAGGGTATGATATAGGATCTGGTTGACACACCTCAAATTTGTACTCTCTGCTTTCCCTATAAGCATGTTTTAATTCCTGCAAAATTATACATATGCTTTGTAAATACAGACATTTCAGGTGAAGGAGCGAGAAGAATCGACATGTACGCTTTTAAGTGATTGCATTGCAATTTACTTTTATCTGCACCTCTTATATTCTGCTCATAAACTTGTACGCTAGACAACAAAGTCACCCTGCATGTCAAAACTGAAACTTTTAGGATAACCACAAAATTGAGACCAAAACAAATTTAAGAAATCAAAACAAGATAAAATTCACCCCCATAATAATCAAACTATAAGACAACTCAAAATTTATTTACCAACAAAACAAAACAAAAATTGCAACTAAATTAATACGTCTCTAATGGATGATCAGGAATCCCTCGGAGGAGGTAACCTACGGTTGCTAATGAGATTTCCACAATCTAAATGAAAGTATGGAACTCATTAAGTTGAATTTAGTAAATTCATTTGGACTAAGTGAATTCGAAAGAAAATAGTGGTGCCAGAACCATGGAATCCTAACTGGTGTCGCTCTAATCAACTTTAATATCTCCCATATTATATAAATAACCATGACTCTAGGAAACATTTGATTTGCTTCAAGACTCGACACACTAGAAAAATTAAACTTACTACGATGAGGAGCTTGGAGCAGGCATTATGGGCAGCACAACCATCTTCAACAGCAAAACCATCTTCAACAACAAAACATGTCTACACAAACTAAACCACTCTTTAGAATTAAACAAAAATTCATAGGACTTCAAGGTTGTTTGATTATGCAACATAAATCTTCAACTTATCTTTAGGTCATTTTATAGCTCCGCTATGCAATTTAAGCCCTAACCTGTCTTAGGATATCAAGGTTGTTACTCGTCACGACCTAAACTCTCACATCTTCCAGGCTATTTGTGTGATCGTTTCACACAAATGTAAGCCCTAATTAATAAAATTGACAGGATGAAATATTAAAATTTTTCTCCTCTGATTGAAGCCAAATAGTAGGATAGTTTTGGAAGTCACTGAGGTTCTCCTCAGGATCCGTGACATCCTCTAGTTCTTCTTCCTTTGGATTTCAAAAATAAATGTTCCAAATTTGAGTCATTCTCATTTTACACCTCTTTGTCCGATCTCGTTGAAAAGTCCTACCCTTTGAAATTCCTGAAGACAATATCCCTTAATTTTTATCGAGAGTTTTCTTATGTAACTCGAGTTATCTAAGATGTCACTAACTATAGGAGCTTGCCCTTATAGGAAGTTTTTCCAAACCCAACTTAATACAAACCTTATTTAATTTTTTGTATTAAATAAGGGAACTTGTTGGCTTATAATAAAATAGTTTCACATACCAAACAAATTTCATACATTTCTTAGTTTGTTTGATTGAGCATCACATCAAGCCATGTGTCTATCTTTCGAGGTGGATACATAGCTTGAGGTGTGGCGCTCTTTCATTTAAACTAGGAAAGATATGAGATCAGTTTGATTTCATATTTTTTTAAACTAAATATATGTATGTAAATTAAATGTCCCTTTGAAGCGGGCAACAAGATTTCCATTCCAACGACCGACAGCTTCCACAGGTTGATCCTCCAAAAATTATGCTGACAACAGGTCTATCAAAGGAGGTTTTCTCGTAGAGGGAATGCTCTGATGCTTCTAAGCTCTCACTAAGCCATCGGGCAGAGAGTGAGTCTCTCACATCCCAAGTGATTAGTGGCTCATCGACATACGAAGCCTGCAAAATAACCAAATCATCCTAATGGGTGATTCTGATATGTCAAAGCACATCCGGACCAAAAAGAAATCAAAGAAATCGTTGTATCCCAAATGGGTGATAGCTTATCAATAATCATGTCGTTGAGATAATGTCAATGATAGCAAAAGAAGAAATAAAGCTCAACAGAGGTACTCAAAGTAAGGGAGGAGTAATCCTTAGAAAGTAGAGGTTGCTAGATCGGGGTACCACAGACCTGTCTTCCCAAGCCACTAATACCCCAAGTCTACCTTGTTGTGATGGTAGTTGGTCCAACATGTCCTTAGATCCCCTGTCGGCAACTAATAAACTAAAAAAATGTATTATTTTAAGTATTTATTTTAAGCTTATTTTTTATGATATTGCACTTTAAAGAAGAGTATTTTAATTTTTTTGTTGTAGGTATATCAATTTTAGGCATTTGGAGCTAAATGAGAAAAAAAGGAGGAAATTTGGAGCCAAAATAGAGAACTTTGTGATTCTGGCGCCTGAGGCACCAGAACTGGCGTTATAGGCACCAACTTACGGAGAGATGATGCTTGAAGTGCTACAACTGACCCCAGAGGTGTTATTGTATAGAGAACTAGTGCTTGAAGGGCCATAATTGGCGCCTGAAATGCTAGAATCCAGATTAGCATAACCTTAAGTAACTTGGTGGTTAAAGTGCCAGAGATGATATAAGATGGATTTACGCAGTTTGAGATGAATTTTAAGCGGATTTTGAAGGCTCCAAATGATTCAAATGCCCCATTGAGTGATTCAATGCATCTAGACACTTTGGAAGGCTCTTTAATGAAGGGATATGTCTCTTGAATGAGTGGACATGTTTTTTGGGATTCAAAAGGTATGACTTTTGGAGAGAATTTAGGAAGGAATTTTGAATTCTTTTTAGATGAGGTAGCCCCTAATTAAAAAGAGAGGGAGTCTAGGGCTAGGAGAGGTGAGAGAGAGAAAGAGTTTTGGGTGTGGCATGAGTGTGATAGAGTGAGCGACTTAGAGATTTTCTTCTATGGGTTGTAAGAGAAGAGGGAAAGCAAGAGATTTCTTCTTCATTACTTTTCTAAGAGAGAATTGAGAGTGCTTGTAAAGAGGCAAAGTGCTTAAAGGGAACTTCTATGTATTTGCTTGGGAGGAGTGTGAGATAAGTTGTCTTTTATTTCTTGGTTTTATAAACTTATTTTTATGTATGAAATCCTTCTTTTGTTGTTTCCTTCTCATGAATTCTGAGTAGTCTTCTTTATCCTTCTCCCTACACTGAGATAAAGTTTTGTGAAGAATTGATTTTTTTTTATACAATTTTAAATGTCAATAATTTGTGATGATTCAAACTCAGATGTTCATTTACTTTTTGATCTGGCCAATGAAATATTATAATGTATTGAGAAACATATGATCTGAAAGGGCTACAATTTCTTCAACATGGTGAGAGTCACATTCAATTCCATGAGTGAGAATGTAATCCATGGGGTTGAGTGCAAATAAATAGGATATACTTTGTTGTACGCAAAATTAGAAATTTTAATGTGATAGATTAAAATCCCCAATTTGGTCCAGTTGATTGGTAACTAATGCAAGATTATTAGCCCTTAGGCGAGGGAGAAGTGGGAGCTCTGAAGTGAGAGCCAGTATCCTCGGGAGCCAGTATCCTCCTACCCTAACCACTGAAGTAGGGACCAAACTCAGGATTAGTCAATGTTCTTTATACACGTGAAAGAGGGTGAAGAATAAGAATGCTCTTATTTGACACAATACAAATTATATATATATATATATATATATGATTTTAATTTATTCACAATTCATATACTCATTTTAAATGGGAAGGAAGCTTTCCTTTATTTAAACTCTTCATCACAAAATCATTGTTTAGTTTTTATAAGTTTACTTTTAAAGTTTAGAAAATAGCTTAGTTACTTAGTTCTTTTAACTGCATTTTATTTAACATACACTCAATTACTTTGGATTTAAATTTCATACTTAAGTTTTGTAGTTTGAATTTTGTCTTTTACATTGTAGCCATAAGAATTTCCAACTCTCTATGGGATCGATATTTAGGACTCCATTAAAGTCCTTTATTACTTGAGCGATACATATACTTGTATTATTATTATGGATTTGGCAGTTTAAAAATTTTTAAAGATAAAATTATTTTTACTAATTTAACTACAATTATTTTTGTTGGGATTGAATTGCATATTTATTATTAGTACTGTCATGCGTATTTTGTAATATTAAAAAAATATTTACGAAAGCAACACATAACAAACCACGCATCAAGTTTTTGACGTCGTTGCCAAGGAGTAACAGTAAATTACTTTATAATTTAAAACATTTTTATTTGAATTGAAAAACTTATTGTAGTTTAATTTGGATATTTTTATATTTTAGTGTGTGTGCTTATTTTAATTTTATATTACGTTTGTTTATACGTAGTTTAAGATCTAAAAATTTAGGACCTTACAATCCAGAGTTAGAAAGAACAACTAGTAAAATTTAAAAACAACAAAAAGAAATAGATAATTTTACCAAAATGGCTTGTAATTCAAATACTTCTGGAAATGAAAATGAACATCATCAGAGATCTTGAAGATATCATTCTAATGCCATAACAAATGAAATTCATTTGAGTACATAAAACCCTGTTGTAGCTACCACTATTATCCAAATTATACAAAATAATTAGTTTGGGGGAACATCATTTGAAGATCCTAACTTACACCTTGCTAGTTTTCTACAATTGTGTGCTACATTTAAATATGATAGAGTGTCGAATTTAATCTATGAAGTTGGGAAAGATTTAAAGATCTCCTTAGGAAGTGTCCACATCATGCGTTGCTAGATTAATTAACGTTGCTAGATTAGTTAATAATTAAAAATTTTTATAATGGATTGGTTGGATCATTTAGATCGATAATTGACGCTGCTGGTGGTGGATCTTTAATGTGAAAACTATTCGATGAAGCGTATTCGTTAATTGGAGAGATGACTATTAATAATTTTTAATGGCCCTTTGAAAGGGTAAATCCAGAAAGAGTAGCTAGTATTCATGATTCTGATACAATAACTATATTGGCAATAACTATATTGGCTGCCCAAATAATTGTTATATCGAAGAAGATAGATCAATATGGAATGAATTATTTTTAGACACCACTTGTGCTTGAGGAAAACTCATTGGGACAATTGATAGAGCCTCAATCTTCTTATGAGACATTAAATGCAATAAATAATCATTATAACAATTCTTATTCCAATTATTATAATCCTGGTTAGAAAAAACATCCAAATTTCAGTTGGAGTAACAATAACTCTAATTTTGCAAATCCGTAATGGGGGAATAATGCTATGAACCCATTGAGAAACTCAAACAATCAAGGAAATCTAACTTATAAACCGTATTACAATCTAGGTTTTAATATTAATTTGCAGAGTAAGGAGAAGAAATTGTAAATGGAAAAATTAATATTGCAAATGGGAAGTCAATTACAAAGTTAAGGAGCTGCAATTAGACATATGAAAAATCAATTAGGATGTATTGCTACTGCACTTAGCAATAGACCTCCAGGAACATTGCCAAGTAATGTTGAAGTAAATCCTAAAGAACAGAACAAAGAGCAAATTAAGGTTAGTTAACTGAGAAGTGGAAAAGAATTGGAAACAAAATTTCAAAAAGAAGTTGAAGTTGGGGAAGTTGAAGTTGAAATGATGAGGTTGAAAAATAAAAATCTGATGAAGATTTGCATTTTCAGTCAAAATGTTCTATCAGACCAATGAAAATTTCTGTAGAAAGACAACCACCTCCATTTCCTTAAAGATTAAAGTAGAAAAACAAAGATGGCCAATTTTCAAAATTTTTGGAAATATTAAGAAAATTAACTATAAACATTTCATGTGTTGAAGCTCTGGAACAAATGTCAAGCTCTCTGAAGTTTTTGGATATGCTTAATAAGAAAAGGAAGTTTGTGGATAATGAAACTGTTATACTTAGTGAAGAGTGTATCACTATAATTCAGAAAAGCTTCTTGAAAAACATAAAGAATCCTGGAAGTTTTATCTGGTAGTTTTAATATTCATTGCGTTACTGGAGAAATATTTTTTAGAAAAATATTATAGGATTTGGGAGGCAACATTAATCTTATACCTGTATCAATTTTCAGAAGGTTGGGTTTAGGAGACATTTCACCTACAACAGTAACTCATCAGTTAGCTGATCGTTCGATTACCTACCTTAAAGGAGTTATAGAAGATGTTTTGGTAAAGGTTGATAAAATTATCTTTCCTGTGGATTTTACTGAATTAGATATGGAGGAAGATAAAGAAATTCCTATCAATTTAGGAAGACCATTTCTTGCCATTGGAAGACCTTTGATAGATGTGCAAAAAGGAGAACTCACTATGAGAGTTAGTGATCAAGAAGTTACATTTAATATTGCAAAAGCAATTAGATACCCTACAAAAGAGCGAGATATTAAATGCTAAAAAATGGATATTAATTACTATTTAAGCCATGAACATTTCACGAAGACATTTGAAAAAAATTTGAAAAAGAATATTTGGAATATGAGGATGAAGACAAAATTCAAGAGAAATCTATGGAAGTGAGTAATGAAGAATTAGATTATGTTTTGGAACAATTTGAAATGTTAGCTCCTACTGATAATAATAAATAATTGATTTCATTTACTGAGAAACCTCCTGAACTAGAAATGAAAACACTTCCTACACATTTAAAGTATGCATTTTTAGTAGATTTATCTATATTACCTGTTATTATATCCTCATAATTAACTAATACACAAGAACAAAGTTGTTGGAAACTTTAAATAGATATAAAAAAGCTTTTGGATACACATTAGCAGATATTAAAGGAATCAGTCCTTCAATTTGTATACATAGAATTTTATTCGAAGATCATCATGAACCAAGAACTGATCCTCAAAGGAGACTGAATCATATGATAAAAGAAGTTGTTAAGAAAGAGATTTTAAAATGGTTAGATGCTGGAATAATAAATCCTATTTCAGACAGTACTTGGGTGAGTCCAATTCACTGTGTTGAAAAGAAGGTGTGAATACTGTGATAAATGAGAGTAATGAAGATGGAGAATCTGTATAGATTATAGAAAATTAAATTTAGCCACCAGGAAGGATCCATTTTTCTTACCTTTTTTAGACCAAATGTTGGATAGAATAGTTGGGTACAAATATTTTTGCTTTCTAGATGGATATACCTACATCATTAAACATTTATTGCTCTAGAGGATCAAGAGAAGACAACATTTACTAGACTTTATGGAAATTTTGCTTTTCGGAAAATGCCCTTTGGATTATGTAACGCACCTGTAACATTTCAAAGATGTATGATATCAATTATTAATGATTTAATTGAAAAAGGGATCGAAGTCTTTGTGGATGATTTTTTTGTATTTCAAACTTTATTTGAAACATGTCTAAATAATTTAGAGAAAGTTCTAGAACAATGTGAAAAGATGAATCTACTGTTAAACTGTGAAAAATGTTGGTTGCAGGAGGAATTGTAGTTGGGCATAAAATTTCAGAAAATGACATAAAAATAGATCCTGCAAAAATACAGTTTATATCTAACCTACCACCCGCCACTACTGTAAAAGGAGTCAAGAGTTTTTTAGGACATGCTCGATTTTACAGGTAATATATTGAAGATATTTCAAAAATTAGGAAGCCTTTATGCCACCTTCTAGAAAAAGATACAAAATCTGATTTCGACCAAGAGTGCCTTAAAGCCTTTGAAATATTAAAGCAAAAATGGATCACTGCTCCTATAATTACTTCACATGATTGGGAGAAACCTTTTGAACTAATGTGTGATGCAAGTTATTATGTAATTGGAGCTATTTTATGGCAAAGATAAGACGAGAATTTTAATGTTATATACTATAGTAATAAAGCACTTAATGATGCTCAAATTAATTACGACACTATCGAAAGAGAGTTATTAGCCATTATTTATGCTTTTGATTGTGCTTACTGACCACTCGACTATTACATACTTGATGCAAAAGAAGGATGCAAAACCAATATTAATTAGATGGTACTTCTAATGCAAGCATTTGATTTTGTGGTATTCATTAGGAAAGGAAATGATAATTTGTTGATCATTTATCCAGGCTGGAACAAGAAGAAACATTTGATTTCGAAAAAGAAATTATTAAAAATTTTCTTAAAGAACAACTTTAAGCTGTTAAAGCATGGGAATGTTATGCTGATATTGTGAACTATATTATTAGTGGTATTTTACCATATGAACTGACAAAATAACAAGAAAAAAAATTCATTCACCATGCAAAATTTTACTTTTGGAATGACCCGTATTTATACAAACAATGCAAATATTTAGTTATGAGAAGACGTGTGCCATAAAAAGTAATTCAAGAACTTATCCAAAAATATCATGATTCTGAATTTGGAAGTCCTTTTCGGAATGAAAGAACTGTTCACAAAATTTTACAATCT
>NW_018253452.1:0-1293 GCF_001263595.1 Phalaenopsis equestris
TTTGATTAGGTACACTTTTATTTATTTAATTGTCGCACATTATTTTCTGCATATTTCTTTTTTTATCTGTACGGTACTATACTTCGCTACATATCCCATGCATTTTCTTACCGCACTTTAGTACATAGTCTTTTTGTCTGTTCTTTATTGTACTGTATACATTTACTAGTTATCATGCTTTAGTTACTACCTTTCTAGTATATTTGTATAACACCCTAGGATAAGCCGTTTGAGGCATGGTTTTCTATTTCCTTTATCCCTTTTTCTTGGATTAAGACGACGATGTTGTCGATTGGTGATTCATCTCTAGGAAGCAATCGGGACTACGACAGATGGTGGCAGAAAGAACTTCAACTGAGTTTCGATAGATTTAAATAACATACCTATAGGACATCGAGGTTGTTCGTTTAGTACAATTTAAATACTCACATTATCTTTTATTCTACGATTTCATATCGCATGATATAAGTCCTAAACTTTTTAGGCTTCCAAGGTTGTTGTCTGACACAACATAAATCCTCCTATTTTCTCTGGCTATTTGCACAGGATATGCAGACAGAAGTTCTGAATATCTAAATAACTTGCAGGGCTGAAATATCACTTAATTTCCCTTTCAAAGATGTAAAGCCAAATCATGGATTAGTTTGAGATGTCCTTTAATCTTATTTGGTATCTTCGACATCTCCTACTACATGCTCCTTTGGATTCAGAAAATAACCGATCTTACTTGAACCCATCCCACCTGACTTTTTCTTACAAGCAATCATGAATACCTAAACGTTGAATTTTTTAAGACAAAACCCTTATCTTAATCGAGAGTTTTCTTAGGTGACTTCGGTTGTCTAAAATGTAATTAACTATTGAGGATTTCCTCTATAGGTAATTAAGAACCCAGATTAATCTAAACCCTATCTAATCTGTGTATTAGATAGGGGAACATGTTGGCATGTTGGCCTCATATAAAATATTTCGCAAACCAAATGGATGTCACAAATTCTTTGGTTTAGGTGATTGAGCATACTACAGGTGATATGTTTGTTCTTCGGGATAAGTGTATGACTTGTGGTATCGTGCTTAGTCACCCAAACTATTCAAAATGTGAGACTCGTTTGGTCTCACCTATTTTTAAATCAAAATGTTATTTTCTAACATAATATTTATATTAAAACTATTTTCATATTTTTCTATATTTTTTAAAACCAAAATTAAAATGGCCGACAATTTTTGGCGACTCCACCGGCGACTAATTCCTCTCTCAATTTTGATTATGAGATTTTGTTTTTACACATTGAG
>NW_018253453.1:0-10032 GCF_001263595.1 Phalaenopsis equestris
TGTCCATGTAATTGAAATAAGAGTCTCCACATCTATGCACGAGGCTCAACCTCACACCGATGAGAACGCCGTAGATAAGCTGCGTAGGGCTATCCTCCTAAGGGATGAACAGGTTAGTCTACTAAAGAAAAGAATAGAAGAAATGGCCGCAGCCATGACCACCATGACAACTTTTCAGGGGTAATCACAAGCACCGCAATTGGCTTCTCTTGAGATCAATCAGCCAGAGATCGTACACATCACAAATGAAAGAAGAGTCGTTGCTTCAGCAAATAGAGATGAGCAACATAGAAAGGATTCTCCATCAGTTGCTATGCCACAGAAAGTATTCAAGCAAATGGTTGAACAAGTGCGGAACGCTTAACCCAATCTAAGGGTGGTTCATTATTCTAAAGGGTAGACCTTACCCATAGGAATTTGATGTTGTGCCTTTCACAAAGGGTTTTTGGCCCCAAACCTTAAGATATTTGATGGGATTGGAAATCCCAGGCAGCATCTAGCACATTTTTGAGCTAGCTGTGGCAACACGAGGAATAGTGAAGCTTTACTCTTCCAGTAGTTTGTTAGCAGCTTGTTAGAAATTGCTTTCGAATGGTACACTGACTTGCCCAACGGGTCCAGTTAAAACATTTTTTAGTTGGAACAACTATTTGTGAGAAGATTCGCCGGGGTGCAACATTATGTGTCAGTTGGAGAGCTCATGATGGAAAAACAAAAGCCTAGCGAAACATTGGTGGACTATATTTTGAGGTGGAGAAACCTTAGCATGAAATGTGAACCTCAGCTATAGGAACATCATGCAATTGACATTGTACTCAAGATTATACAAGGGCTAGTAGCATTCATGCTCAAGAGACTCACCATCAATTCCTTTGACAAGCTACTCAGTAAAGCTAGCAATCTTCAAGAAGAAATCAAGAACATGGAGCCACACAAAAAGGCTAAGGTGACTAGAGTGTTCGAAAAGAAATCAGGAGTAGTAGTGACCATTGAAAAAGGAAAGCAGCCGATGAAGATATATGCAGAAGATCCTCGCCAGTCTTCATCACATTATGCTAAAAAATAAAGTAGTCAATCCAACCAGCAACTGCCTCAAGAAGGCTCACCTCGAACAAGGGATAAGAAAATGTCACTGTCAGAACAAAGTAAAATGGTGTATTCTTTCAAATATGAAGCTATACCTAAAATATTCAGAAGTCTGATGAAGAAGCCAGACTTCAGACTACTAGACCCAAAGAAGCCCGAAGAGGTGGATAGGAAGAATGAACCAAATTATTGCCCATACCACCGGTTGCTTGGGCACACTATAGAAGAACGCTTCGTCTTTAAGGACTGGCTCAAGAGGAACCTTAAACAAGGGAATATAAGGATCCCAAAAGAATATTTAAGAGAACCTAAAAAAGGTTCCATAAATATGATTTCGGCCGAGCCAATCTCCCCAATCGATCCGTATACCAGATGGATGGAGTACAACTTGGGACAAACTCAAAAGGGCCCTCAATAAAATACAAGATTCATCAAAACAATCTTCTACAAATATGAAAAGAGGATGGGATGAGTTCTGGAGCAGATCATCCAAGAAAATAATGAACAAGATCCAGTATGCATCAAGACAAGCCTCCATTCAGACTCCTCAGCATATCAAGCCCGAGATGAAGGGTTCGTCAGGAGAGCCATCATCATCAAGGATGAAGAAGAAGAAAAAAAGCATCACTGCATAGATTGATAGCATGGGGGGTAGGATAGGGGATGCCTCTACTAGATTAGTTGTCTCGGATTCAGGGAAGAAAATCCTTGAACCCTTGACTTTGTACGATTATCTTTTTGTCCCTCCGGGGTCTTATGAATATAATGATTGTGATTTCAGCTACATTTTAATTGTTTATAGTGATAACGTAACTGATTATGACCAATATAGCTTCTATCTCAATCCCTAAAATGACCCTTAAATTATACTCGTGTCTGGTGAACTTGTTGTCAAGTCCAAATAAGACATCAATGACACCGTTTACGACAGCACTAATAGCGAGGAGCCAATTCTCAAGCATCACGGTACACCGCTTACCATCAACCTAGTTCTTTCCGACAAAAACTAGTAGACACTGGAAGATTCAAAAAGGATATCTCAAGTAGAACAAATCACATAAGTTAACTTAAGGAGCGGAAAAGTGTTATCACCAAGAACAACTCCAACAGATAAAGGAAAGTAGATAATGACTCGAGAGGAGATAGCCCCACCTCCACCAGTGGAAGAGCTACATGATCAAGACAAAATTGGAAGATCATACAAAATAGACTACAACGTGCCAGCTTATCTTAGGAAGTTGTCGGCCCGATTAAGCATCTACGACGCTTTGCTTAGCTCAGTTGGCCAGCACATCCTTAGATGAAGTTTGTTCATTAAAAGAACAGTCTTGGGTAACCTTCATAAATGAAGACTTGCTACTCGGTACCGCCGACTACAACTGTCCACTCTACATCTCCGTCAACATCGGCAGATTTGTGTTGTCCAGAGTTTTAGTAGATCCTACAACCGCTAAATTTCATATCATCAATGTTGAGACCTCTTTTAATGCTCTACTGGGTCGACCATGGATTCATGAGCACAATATGGTTCCATCATCTCTTCACCAGTGCATCAAATACCGTAAAGATGGTCAAGAAAAATTTCATCAAAGGAGACCTATAACCATTTTCAGTGCATGAAGTTGGTATCCATGAAGATGCTGCCTACTACGCGCCTCCAAAGAGGACTGTCCTCTTTCGTGAAGTTATCACAAACAAAGATGAAGAGTCAGAAGAATTACAAAGAAGAGGTCATTCAACTCCGCTTTAGCAATCCTCCACCACTCTCTTACAATGAGTTGGTAAAGGTTCTTTTAGTTCGCGCACCCGAGGTCGAGGCCGGGGACGTGAACGAGGAAGAATCAACTTAATCATTGAATGGACTAGCCAACTATCAATATTGGTGATGAAGATAGTTCTGAAGAAGAGATAATGATGATAAAATGGAAGAAACCTCTGTACGAGATATCCCTAGAAGATACAGAGAAAAATGAATATAAAACAATGTATGATCGGATAAACCACTATGTGAATTCTATGACCCTTACTCCATTTCTCCCTCAAAAGATTGGGAGTTTAGAGGTCAAGGAAGTCTGTTGTGTTCATACAAAGCAGATCAAATTTTACTGTGCTTATACCTCTATTGAGCTTGAAAAACATGTAAATTTGGATGATGATCCTAATGAATTAATGGAATTGCCTTTTGGTTACTTCTCACTTTGTGTTCAAAAGTTGATTCAACGGGGACACTTACCAAAATAAGTGTCAAAAGATAAATTTCAACTTTTTAAAAAATTATGGAATGTTAAAAGTCAAACTCAAAATTCAAAAGAGGGCTTCGGATTTGGTACAATCAAATCAGTCGATGATTCTGATATTTGCATGATTGTTGATGGTGAATCAGAGGAGGATTGCCTCGATATAGAGGATGAATCTACTGATCAACTAATAGAAGATGCTCCCCTAGAATTTAAGGAGAAAATTAAATCTGTTGTGGATGAATTGAAAGAGATTAACCTCGGGACTGAAGAACAACCCCGACCTACATTTATAAGTTCTCTACTCAATGACGAAGAATCTTCAAAATTGATCAAACTGTTAACAAAATTCAAAGATTGCTTCGTATGGAGCTACGATGAAATGTCAGGACTGTCAACAAAGGTTGCAGTTCATAAACTCGAGGTGGACAAGAATATAACCCCAGTAAAACAAGCTCTCAAGAGAATGCACCTCAAAATAGAACAACAAGTCATCGTCGAGATAAAGAAACTAATAGGCGCCAACTTTGTAAAAGAAGAACAGTACCCCACATGGTTGACTAACATTGTACATGTTAAGAAGAAAAACAGACAGATCTGTGTTTGTGTCAACTTCAGAGATTTGAACAAGGCATGTCCAAAAGATGAGTTTCCACTACCCATACGAGAGATGATGGTGGATATCGCTTCAACACACAAAATTTTCTGCTTCATGGACGGATCGTCGGGATACAAACAAATCAAGATAGAATGCAGCACTTACAGCTTTCACAACACCTCTTAGAATTTTTTGCTACACAGTGATGTTGTTCGGCCAAAAGAACACCGGAGAAACATATCAACGAGCAATGACAAAAAAATTTGACAACCTCATTCAAGACCAAGTATAATGCTACGTGGATGATTTTGTCATCAAAAGTAAACAAAAAATAGACCATTTGTACAATTTGAGGATCGTGTTTGAACGGTTATGATGATATGACCTTAAAATGAATCCATTAAAGTACGCCTTTGGCGTTACCTCCGTGAAATAACTGGGATTTGTTGTCCGTTATTGGGGAATTGAGATCGACCCGGATAAAATTAAAGCTATCTTAGAAATGCCTCCTCCTAAAACCTTGAAACAACTACGTTCCTTCCAGGGGAAGTTGGCATATCTGAGATGCTTTAACTCTAATCTCTTAGGTAGGTGTCAGCCTTTCTCGGCATTAATTAAAAATGACGCCAAATTTGTTTGGGAAGAGAAATGCCAGCTGGCCTTTGAGGATGTTAAATAATATTTAATGACACCTCCTGTCTTGGCAACTCCTATCCCAGAAAAATCGTTGATACTTTATACCGCAACTTTAGATGACTCTCTTGGAGCCCTCTTAGCCCAAGTCAATGAGGAGAGAAAAGAAAATGCTCTCTACTACTTGAGTCGTCGTCTAATACTGTTGCCTAATACCGACAAAAATAAGGTATCCAGCTATTAAGAAACATTCTCTGACATTAATTTTCACTGCTAAAAAAAATAGACATTACATGCTTTCTCACAAGATTACCCTAATCTCAAAAGTTAGTTCATTGCAATATATGATGACCCAATCAACACTTTCCGGACGTCTAGCAAGATTGTCAATGATCTTATTGCAATTTGATATAACTTTTGTTCCCCTCCGTGCTATCAAGGGACAGAAACTAGCAGACTTTCTCGCTGCACACCTACTGCCAGTTGGGTCCTCTCTCAACAATGAGTTACCAGATGAGCAAATACTACAAATAGAATTTTGCAGTGTGCAACGCTATGAAATGTACTTTGATGGTGCTTCGTCGGCCAAAAAAGACAAAGGATTAGGCACAGTTACACTAGGAAAAGCAAGAATCAGTTTGATCTCTATCACACCAGATAAGGGTATGTTGAGGTTCTCATACCACCTGACAGAGCCGTGCACCAACAATGAAGCAGAATATGAAGCTTTAATCACTAGATTGGGAATGGCAATCTCAATGGATATAACAAAC
Source organism: Phalaenopsis equestris (assembly GCF_001263595.1). Lineage (NCBI taxonomy): Eukaryota > Viridiplantae > Streptophyta > Magnoliopsida > Asparagales > Orchidaceae > Phalaenopsis > Phalaenopsis equestris. The sequence goes on from NW_018253453.1 coordinate 5,328, forward strand.
ATTGTCATCTATCAACTCCCAATTCATCATCCTGCAAGTCGTCGGAAAATACTGAATTTTGAAACCAAGGTTAGCAGAATACCATCAGTATACGATGAAGCACCTCGAGCAGATTCCTGATGTTACTTTCTACCGGAATCCTAGGAGAGATAATGTCCATGTCGATGCTCTAACAAAACTTGCTAAGGAAACGGCATGTCCCTCAGAGGATTCCATTGAAATCACATTATAAGGAAGACGAGTCTTGTCTCAGATCGACCTCAAAACTCTACACAAACTCGGAAAAGAAGAAGCAAAAAATTCTGTTGCAGACATCAACGAAGATTGACATAAGCCATTAATAGAATATTTTCATACTGCCAGAAGACAAGTCTGAGGCACACCACATCACAAGAAGGGCTATGTCTTATGCCTTGATGGGAAATGTTCTATATAGAAGATCATTCAACCAAATGTGGCTACGATGTTTGAGCAGAGCCGAAGCACAAAATATTATCAAAGATGTACATGCCGGATTGTGTGGCTCGCACCAGTCAGGGCTAAAAATGAAAATGAAGGTCAAAAGACTCAGGTATTGTTGACCAACAATGATGTCTGACTGCATGGATACAACCATAAAATGTCAGCAATGTCAAGTGCATGGGGTGGTTTTACACCAGCCTCCGAATGTGCTGCATCCAACTGTTGCCTCATGGTCATTCGAGTGTTGGGGCACAGACATAATAGGTCAGATAGACCCTTCACCTTCCAAAGAACACAAATTTATACTTTCTGCTATAGATTACTTCTCCAAATGTGTAGAGGCAATACCGTTGCGTGAGGTTACGACATTACACGTCCTTCAATTTTTCAAAAGCCAAATTGTCTACCATTTTAGAGTACCGCGAAGAATAATTTCCGACAATGGGACGGCTTTCAGAAGGCACAAAGATCAATATTTTTGTCAAGAGACATGGGATAGACTGGAGATACTCTACAATTTACTATCCTATAGCGAATGGTCTGGCTGAAGCCTTCAACAAAATACTGATACAAATTTTAAAGAAAACACTGGATGAAAATAAATAGGATTGGCGCAACAAACTAGTAGAAGCCTTGTGGGCCTATTGGATGATGTTCAGGACTCCCACTCAATGTACACCTTATATGCTCATGTACGGGTCTGAGGCCGTGCTACCGCTAGAATTCAGACACTGTCTCTCAAAGTCGTCATTGCCAATCAACTCACAATGGAAGAAAGTGCAAAACTCGGACTTGAAGAACTGGAAAGTCTTGTGGGAAAACAATTGAAAGCACAGCAACATTTGGAGCTCTACCAGGCAAAGATGGTACAAGCCCATGATAAATTGGTCCGCCCAAGGACATTCAAAATTGGTGACCTCGTGCTTGTGCTCAAAAGTTATTTTGGCATGCCACAAAATAGGTGGAAAATTCGAGCCAACTTAAGAGGGACCATTTGTCGTTGAAAAGTTCTACACGGGAGGAGCCTACCAGTTAGTGGACTTCTGAGGCAAAAGACCCATGTTACCGATAAATGGACGATACCTGAAAATCTATTTCGCGACCTGATGCTGCTTAATGCCGCTTACCTCCGCTTGCTTTGAAAATCTGAAACTTTGATTATTTTGGGGTTATCTATGTGGCCAAATGTCTATGATCGGGTCCAAATTTTGTAATCGACCTCAATATAATGAAAATTTTCAGAAAAAAATTTTTAAACTTCAAATTTTCTCTTTTCCACTTTTGAGTATAATGTTCCATTAAATTAAACAAAATTCATACATAAATTAAAAAATTCTCTTCACCAAAATAAACTAAAATTTGCTTTAATAATTACTTCATAAATAAAATAATTAATAATTACTTCATACATAAAATAAACAATTCTCTTCACCAAAATAAACTAAAATTTACTTTAATAAATACTTTTTTTTTCTCGTTCATGCCAAGTTTCGTCCTACTGACATTTTTCCTGTCGTCTGCAGAAAAAAGTCGGGATAGAGGCTGATCCTTGCTTTCAAAGATGGCTGGAGCCTCACACTGAATGAGGAAATGGCGCCGCAGGGTGGCACCATGGACTTCAACATGGAATTTAACCAAGTCGTTATGGACTACGAAAGTCCTTTGATGAATGTAGTCAGCTGCCGAGAAAAAGAGGGATTGCCTTCACTGCTGAGGGTGGCCGCCAAAGACAATACATCACATAAAGGAAAGAACGTGATGATAGAACAGGAAATGTGATGATAGAGCAGGACCCGAGGGAGGGGCTCAGTCGTCTGCCATCCATGATAGCTACACTAGCCGGAGGCCTGGGAGCCGCCAATAATGAATGACTGTCAGACACTTCGATTCGTAGGTCTCAACGCAAAAATGTCAGCCGCAGAAAACAGAGTGCTTTTCTACGAGAAGAACGCATACGTCAGAGAGATATAAATAATTTACTCACCCCTATTCCTGAGGGGCATATCTATGAGCCAGACATGAAAGAAACTTCTTCCAGCCTACTCTCCATAGATGAAGAACCGGGGTTCGTCACAAAGCCAGAGACGCCTTCAGCTTCAGATGCCTTATGCACAGGTTACCCGACGTGCAACAACGAGATACTTGCAGGGACATTAGCCATGGGGGAATTTGTAGAATGTCCAGAGTGTAATGTTCTACATTTACCATGCTTCAGTACATTGGAAGAGTATACCTCCACCACCGATGGATCTCAGACTCCAAATTTTCTGATGGATGAGCCATACGTCCCACTGGGAGACAGATTAGTATATACCATGGAGCCCAGGGTCATACATCCCTCTAGATGCCGAATCTCTTGTTCCAGATCAGCCAGTGCCTATTTGGGTTCTTGGCAATGTTCAAATGGAGGAATACCTGCGACAGCTACCGACTCCTAGTACGATGGAGTACTACAAAATAAGAAAGATGAATAAAGGAAAATTCGAATTTTATGAGGAAATCTAAGGAAGATTCATCAAAATACTGGAAGGCCTGGAGCTGTATATCAAGTTCTTCTCCGAGAGTGACGAAAGAAACATTCTTGACTGCATCTTTGATTTGAGAGATAGAGGCCGAGCAGACCTTCTGATGGAAAGAACATACTCTGAGCCGAAGAAATGGATGAGAGGAGAAGGAAGAATCACCATTCAGTGTGGCTGCTGTTATAATTTTACAAATGACAGATAGGGAAATCCGTCAGGATCCTTATACATGACCAGGTAGATCCACTACCCCCTATAATAAAGTGGATGATCAAGAGGATTGATTAAGAGGATGATCAGAGGGAACATACTGTCAGCTACCTGCATCCCGAATAGTTGTATAATCAACATCTATGATGAGGGAGATTGCATCCCTCCCCATATAGACCACCATGATTTTTTGAGGCCCTTCTGCACGGCTTCATTCATGAGCAAAAGCCATATATTTTTTGGGAAAGAGATTGATATTGTCGGCCCTGACGAGTTCAGAGGAGCCGTAGAGATTCTATTTTCAGTTGGTTCTATTTTAGTTCTGAAAGAAAACAAGGTAGATGTAGCCAAGCACTGCATTGCAGGGGTGCGGCACCGTAGGGTGTCCGTAACCTTCCGTAGAATGGACAACAACAAAGCACCATATGGATTCCAGCCAGACTCAGAGCTAGAAGAACTACTGTCGTACGATCTATGAGAGGGTTGTACCTCTAAGTACATGCAAAGGGAACTCTTGTCCTAAAGCATGGCTTAAAAAGTCTGCTCCATCAGGAGCTCATCATACCTGATACAGATGGTCAGAGGGTTCACTTTTTTTTACAGCAACATGATATGTATCACACATACTCAGCCTACAATGTATACATGGCATGAGATGTTCTCGATGTACTTTGATATGGATTATATATTGTACCTTTTTGAGGTGTCGACCTATGTTTGATCTGTGATATTTTGATTGGAGCAGATTAATGGAAATTTCTCTCAGAAATGTGTCTTTTTGTCAGTTGCCTTTTTGTGCAATGGATGGAAGCCATGAACCACGCGTTGGTTCAGAATTTCAATTAACAAATAACGAAACAACAAATCTTTAACAAAAATAAAATTCAAACAAAAATAAGCACAAATGAATAAACAACAAAACAAATTTCTTTTGAAAATCAACCAACTAAAATTAAAATTTTAAAGAGATATTTTGAAAAATTAAATGTGATAAAGACAACAAGAAAAGAAAAAGAATTTGTTGAGTGGATTCTCTCGGTTTCAGAGTTTCTTACTCTTTGTGCACACAGCACAACCATTTTTATCTGCATTAACTCTCTTCACATCCGTGCAGGATTTTGCATTTTGCACAAAGCCTCAAAAAACTCTACAAACCTTATTCAACAAAATCAACTTTTTCACATAACACATTTTTGCAAATTCCGAAACTCTCTTTTGAGAATTGTCGCTATATTTTAATTCTCACATATTCGAATCAGTCCTATGTTTCTGATTCGCTATATTTGAGGTATGTCCTTAACTTCTGACTCATTTTTTAAGATTGATACCTAAATTTCAATTCTCATTTACGAATCAGTACCTAAATTTCGAGCTCTTCACATATTTTCATATTCTATTCATATATTCACCATGAATTTACACGTTTGAATCTGCATATTTTTTGCATAGGGAGATATTTTCCTCGTCACCTCTTGGGTTGGATGTGAATACTAGTGCTTTCATTCCTAACG
>NW_018253453.1:10210-10803 GCF_001263595.1 Phalaenopsis equestris
TCAATGTAGCAAATATTTTACTCATCACCTCTTGGGTTGAATGTGAGTCCAAGTGCTTTCTTTCCTAACGTGATTGATATATTTTTCCGCTACCACTTGGGTTGGATGTGAATCCCAGAGCTTTCCTCCTTAATGTAGTAGATATTTTCCTCGACACCTCTTAGGCTGGATGTGAGTCCCAGTGCTTTCCTTCCTAACGTGATTGATATATTTTCCCGCTACCAGTTGGGTTGGATGTGAGTCCCAGAGCTTTCCTCCTCAATGTAGCAGATATTTTTCTCATCACCTCTTGGGTTAGATGTGATTCCCAGTGCTTTCCTTCCTAACAAGATTGATATATTTTCCCACTACCACTTGGGTTGGATATGAGTCCCAGAGCTTTTCTCCTCAATGTAGGAGATATTTTCCCTGTCACCTCTTAGGTTGGATGTGAGTCCCAGTGCTTTCATTCCTAACTTGATTGATTTATTTTCCCACTACCACTTGGGTTGGATGTGAGTCCCAGAGCTTTCCTCCTCAATGTAGCAGATATTTTCCTTATCACCTCTTATGTTGGATGTGAGTCCCAGTGCTTTACTTCCTAACTTGATCGA
>NW_018253453.1:10863-26315 GCF_001263595.1 Phalaenopsis equestris
TTCAATGTAGCAGATATTTTCCTCATCACCTCTTAGGTTGGATGTGAGTCCCAGTGCTTTCCTTCCTAACTTGATCGATATATTTTCCCACTACCACTTGGGTTGGATGTGAGTCTCAGAGCTTTCCTCCTCAATGTAGCAGATATTTTCCTCATCACCTCTTGGGTTGGATGTAAGTCCCAGTGCTTTCTTTCCTAACATATCATATATATATTCTCCCTGTCACATGTCAGTTCGAATTTAACTCCCTAGTGGTAACTTGAATCGGTACAGTCCTTTCTTTCTGGCGTAATATCCTTAATAGTTACCGTCTTCTACACAATTGTTACCCTTTTGAGTCGGATGTGTGCCTCTGTGCTTTCCATCTTGATTCGGTCCTCCCACACAATTCTATTCTCATCTTTTGAAATCAATTTTAAGACCGCCATAAATGGATTATGGCATATTATTCCTATTTTAGGATTCATACCCAAATTTTAATTCCCACCTCGGGATCAGCACTTACATGCTGATTCCCATCCTTTATAAATACCTGAAATTTCATAACTCAAAATTCACTCTTCGGTCCCCAGTGAGAGTACCTATTCCTACATTTCAATCAGACAATCACCTGCTAATTCCCCAGTAGAAACAAATCACACACACAACTCTACACATACTTACGGGTATGTTGACTTAAGAGTTTGTATTGGTTTTTGTTGATCTTGTCAGTCAATGCCAATACGTGCGGTGTGCTTGCCCAGCACACCCCACCTATTGGGGGTCCATTTTTTGACCTCACTTTTGGTTGAGGTTTAGTTTTTCCTCTTTAGTAGCCTAAGGTCTAGCCATATGGACAAAACCCCCAAATTGCCCTTTAAAGGCCCATATTTTCCCCAAATCACCTCAAAAGTTTATCAAATTTTTCTCAATTTACTCTAATCCAATTCTAAACTCAAATTCACTCTTTATATGACCAATCTATACCAAATTCAAGCCCAATTAGTCCATCATTTCAACCCAATTTTGATTTAGATCAAAACCCCAATTTTGGCCCCATGACTTGGTTCCACCAAAATGAACCCATGGCCAATTCAGCTTACCACAATTTGTGTCGAAAAACCTTCATAATATTTCTATACATTAAACCTGACCTTCAATTGGCATTGGTGAAGCCTCAATTTTATTTGATTTTAACCTAAGTCCAAAAAGCCCCAAATTTGCCCCAAATTGGCCATGTCTCAAAATATCACCAAATTGATGGCCTTAGCCCCAAAATTTTCACTCCATTCCTTCATGAAAAATCTTCAAAAAATCTCCCTTGATCATTTGAACCATTAAATTTGGACTTAGCCAAACGATAGCCCAACCTAGACCCATGTCTAGCCCAACATGCCCAAATTGATCAAATTTAAAAAATCCTTCAAATTAACCCTCCAATTGAACTCAAAACCCTCCAATTGAACTCAAATTGACCTACCAATTGAACTCAAAATCACTTCAACTGTTCATCAAAAATCTTCATAACAATCATCTACACAATGTTGATTAATCATTTTGGTCAATTGACATGGCTAACCTAGCCCAAACTAATACTTTGATCACTTGAACCCACATTGAACTCGTGAACTAAAGATGGCCTAACTACCCCAAAGTCACCAAATTAATGACTCCACATCCATTAGTTGGACCCTAGTGGCCAGCTTAAACCTCTTAAAATCACCTAAACTAAGTCATGGACCAAAGGTCCCCTAAATTAAGGGGTATTTTTCCATATTAACTTAGGCTTAAGATATTTTTGCCAAAACTAAACCTCAACCCATTAAATTGTTGTGACATATTCCATTGGGTTCCCTGACCTCCTAGCCACCTCCCCCTCCCATGCCCGGCAGCCCTAGTCATCGGAGAAGCCAAAACTGAGGGCCACCCCCTCTTGAATTTCACCCAAATCAAACCCAGAGGCCAGCTCACTCAAATCAAATGATAGAGCTCCTCTTCCCTCCACCTAAGCATCACAATACACACGCACATTGGCACCTAAACATTGGTCCTAAGAGCCACCCCTTAGTAATTTTTATAAAAACTCACCTCCACGGCCATGGAAGGGGTGTTGAAATTTTCTCAGAGAGAGACCTCCAAATCACTCCTTGAGCTTCCTTAAAACCTTCACAGCTCTTTCCAATCACTTCATTGCTCTGATTCACTCTGTGTAACCCTAATTTTGAGCTTGAAAATTTGAGCAGAAATAGGACATCTCTTAAAACTCCACCAAACTCTAATTACTTGTGCCCACACCTTCACAATAGTAAGAGAAGATAAAGCCCCATCAAATTACCATATGAAATCACCTCTAACATAGCTCTAGACCAACACCTGAAATCGGCCTTTGTCGAATTTGGGTCTAGGCATTTCACCAAGACCAGAGGCTCAATCCCTAGCCTTCTTGGATCCCAACGAACGTGTTAAGAATCTCTGATTGAAGCTTCACTTCTCAGAGCTAAGGTACAAAACTTCTCCTCCTCCCGAGCCTATTTGAACTCTCCATTTTTTTGGGTTGATTTCACGGCATCATAACCATATAGATATGTTCCTCTAGTCTAGACGAGCATTTTAAAAAAAAATTCATTTAATTTGGTTGAGAAAAGAAGGAGATATCAAGCTTAGAAGATGAACGATTCTCAGGCTAAGCTATCGGGGACGATGACGGAGCGTCGTTCGATAAGGCATGTATCGGATGGATGGTCGAGATCAAGCCAGACAACCCTTCGAAACATAAACCACAGGCCAAGTCAGCACTGAGGTGGACGGCGACGTCAAATGGAAGCGCGCCGCGTGGAGCTTCGGAGCCGCTGTAGGTTGATGTGGCGTCGCACATTTAAATAGATAAATAAGGATTTAAATAATTCAGAAAATGACCCTTAACTTCAAAAATCCATTTCTTGGTGTAGAGAAATCACAAAAATAAAATAAAAATACCCTCTTGCTCAGTGAACAGAGAAGAGTAATGTAAATTTTATGTCTATTTGATGCATGTTTTATTTCTTAAAAATCCATCAGTGTTAGGAATCTTTTGATTCTCCATGCATATAGGTATTTCATCATAGCTTGGATTTTTTGCATGTTGTAGCCTCTGTCAAAAAGAACATTCTCTGATTTTTCTAAAGTCAAAGGAGGTCCCTAGACAGAGAATCATATTTTTCAAGTTTATGTGCATTATTTTTTTAAATTAGTCATGTAAATTAGCATGTTACTTAGAAAAATCCAAGAAAAATTTAGAAAGTTTATAATGACCAGAGAACCTTTAGGAAAATTTCTCATGAGCCAAGTTATTCAAAATACACCTAATCTTTACAAACCCTAAATCAGTAAGATAATTAATTTAGAAAAATACAAACAACAAAATGACTTGATTTTTTATCTCCACTGTTGTTTAGAATCCACAGAACTCACCATAAAAATTTCAAAGCATTTTGAGTTCATTTGATGGGCTAAGTTGATTTTTAAAAATAAATTTCATTTTAGCACTTAAATGATTTTTTACAAATCAAAATATAACTCAAAAAATTATGAAAACTTATTTTTTGAGTTCTCTGTGAACAGGGAAATTTTATAAAAATAAAATAGTATTTAAAATAAAAACTTCATTTTTAGCCTATTTTTAATTATTGAAAATAATTAAAAATTCATAAAAATCACAAAAATAATAAAATTCATAAAAATGTTTTAAATCGCTTCCTAAGTACTTCAAAACAATTAGGATATTTTTCCTGTTTTTCTAAAATAAAGATATTGTATTTTCAAGCTAAAAAATTTAATTTTAAAGGCTAAAAATGGATTTTCACTGAAATAATTCCAATAAATCAAATAAAACTCAAATAAATATAAAATTTTATCCTCTGGGTTCTCTGACCTCAAGAAGACTTTTCAAAAATACAAAACTTAATTTTCCCCATTTAAAATATTTTATATTTAATAAATACTCAAAAAATTAAAATAATTCTAATAATTCAAATAAAATTCAAAAAATCATGAAATTTGGTCCAAAGGATTCTTTGGTCAGGCTCTACCTCCAATACAAATTTCATGTTATTAGGCTTCACCTTGGTCAAGTTAGCAAATTTTCATTGAAAAATATCATTTTTGCATGAAAATAATTATATAAATTAAATTTTGAAAAATCACATTTTCTCCTCTCATGTCTTAATTGACCCATGAATGGTAGGATAAAAATTTCAAAGTCATTTGAATTGAATTTGACAAATTATGAAGTGTTAGAGCCTTAGGGGAAAATGTGTAATTTTGGAAATTTAGCCATAATTAACATTTAGGCTTAATTTAAGCAGGAAAATGGTCAACCTCTGATCTTAATCAGTTTAGTTGGATGTTTAAAACCTAATGGGTTAATTAGTAGAAACCAACCTCACTTTCTTAATTAAAAGGATAAGTTAATAAATTTCTAGATTATTAAAATTTGGAAGTTTATTAAAATAAAATGAACCTAAGACTTAGGGGCATGACTTTTGAAGTCAATAATTAATCAATTTAATACCTCTATTTGGTTTTCAAATGAAATTCAAAAAAAATGAATCATGATCACCAAAAGCTTAACCTTTTCAAAACCAATTAAGACACTCACCTAGGTTTTAAGGGCTTAGTATTAATCTAAGTTAAATCAAGACTGATTAAATGAGGATTAGAAAAACAAACAGAATTAAAATTAAATCATCTTTCAAATACTACAAGCCCAATTAGGACCAAAATTGGGCTAAGTATTCCAACAATACTAACTTACCTCTTTAAGGGTCTTCACCCACATAATCTTCAAAATTGAAATTACAAATGATAACCACCTTACTCTTCGGGATAATTGAGACATCAATAATCATTGAGCATTAGGGTGTTCATAGGATGAATTATTAAGCACATAATAAGTTTAAACGAGCTCAAAGCTTTTCACCAGGTGATAAGAGGGAAGCATGGACTTGCTTCTTCCTCTTAACCTGTTGGATACCTCAGAGGTCTACTAAACTTAATATATTTTTCTTGACAAATATCATCCTTAATTAAACTCCTAACGACCTACCAAGATGTGACCTAGGGTCAAAATTTTACTTCCATGTTTCATATGAACGGCCCTCACATGCATTTTTAGTTTCAAGTGGTGGAACAAAAAGACCTTCAGGTACGCTTTTTACAGTTTTCAACGTTGTTGTCTTGTACTTTCATATTGTACTTTTATACCTGCAAAACTTGCATGCTAAACAACAATGTCACCCTACATGAAAACTAACACTATCAGGATAACCACAAAACCATAACCAAAACCAAAACTAAAAATAAAATCAACCAAGATAAAAATCACTTCCACAACATTCAAAATATAAAATAACTCAAAATTTAATCTCAAATATCACACAAAACTACAACTTCAACTAAATTAAGACATCTTTATTGGATGATCGGGAATTCCTTGAAGGAGGTAACCTACTGTTGCTAACGAGGCTTCCCATGGTCTAAATAAAATTATGGAACTCATGAAGTTGAGTTTAGTAAGTTCACTTGGACTAAGTGAATCTAATAGAAAATAGTGGTGCCGGAACAAGGGAACCATAGGATCCTAATCGGTCGCTCTAATCAACTTTAACTTGCTCCCATAAAATTTAAAGAACTTCAACCTTAGGGCCACCTGATTTGACGTCATAACTTGACAGACTACAAAACTCAAACTCATCGTGGTAAGGAGTTTGGAGCTAGCAAGGTGGGTAGAATAGCCATCTTGAACAGCAAAACTTGTCTTCCCTAGCTAAACCAATCTTCGCTAAACCAATCTTCTTTCCTTAGATATAAAAAATAAAGCCATAGAACTTCAAAGTTGCTTGCTTATGCAATGTAAATCCTCACCTTATCTTTAGGCCTTTGTATAACCTTGTTATACCATATAAGCCCTAACTCGTCTTAGGATTCTGAGGTTGTCAATTGTCATGACCTAAATCCTCGCATCTTTCAGGCTATTTGTGTGATAATTTTACATGAATGTAAGCCCTAACTAATAAAAATGGTAGGATGAAACGCTTAAATATTTTACCTTATAAATGAAGCTAAACATTAGGATAGCTTGGGAAGTCACCAGAGTTCTCCTATGGATCCATGACTTCCCCTAGGTCTTCCTTCTTTCGACTCTACAACAAAATGTTCAAAATTTGAACTAATCATCCCCTTTCACACCTCTAGGTCTGATCTCATTGAAAAGTCCTACCCTTTGAAACTCCTTGAAGATAATATTTCCTAATTTTTATCGAGAGTCTTCTTAGGTGACTTTGGTCATTTAAGATGTAATTAACTATAGGGCTTGCCCTTATATGAAGCATGTCCGAACCCAGCTTAATATAAACCTTATTTAATTATTTATATTGAATAGGATAACTTGTTGGAAAATACAAAGGTTTTGCAGACCAAACGGATGTCATATATTCCTTAGTTTATTTGATCGAGCCTCATCCTCAAATCTTGTATTTATCCTTCGGATAGATACGGGATTTGAGGGACAACTCTTTTTCATTTAAACTATGAAAAATATGGGGTCAGTTTGATTTCATATTTTTCTAAAACTAAATATATATGTAAATTAAATTGTCCTTTCGAAGCAGGCGAAGGGATTTCGATTCCGGTGACCGACAACTTCCTAAGTGCAACTCCTCCAACCAAAAATAGCGCTGATAGGAATCAATAGAATTCATTCATGTTATCTCTCATAGGGAAAAAATTTGCATAGTGACAAATATGGGTTCTTTCAATCATAAACAAGTTGTTTATTCTAGAAGGATTAAATGGTACCCACCTACCTCAAACATAGACGACTCCTTGTTTAATTCCAAGAAGATTAGCATAAAACTCTTTCACCAGAGTGATTATTACTGTAGCAGTGGTATAACAAAGCACTTTCCAACATAGTTATGCAATAATCTCCTCCACTCGAGTATTTGGTGTGTTGAATCCTCGATTCACAAATTATCATTCCTTGATTAATCTCTTCTTCATAGAAACTAGGTTATATAACTTTTGTACATAAAAAATTCCATATCTAGCAATTTCTTTAGAGTTGGAAGCCATAAGATTTTAAAATGGTGACTTTCCTTTTGTTTTCCACTCATAAAAAGCTCCAAAATTAAATTTTTGTAAGTTACTAGAAAGAAAATCTGTCAAAAATTGTCCAAAACTGCCTTTAAAATCCTTCAAACTCGTTCAGGTAACAATGGCGCTTCTGGCGGCGATTTCTGGCACGTCTAGTGCTAGATCTTTGGAAAATGGCGCCTCTGGTGCCATTTCATATTTCTCCATAATTTTGTTTTAAATCCAAATAACTCTTAAATCTTCTATATAATCCAGTACATAAAGATGTTTTAATGTATTTTTTAAATATGTAAGTCTCTTAAGTACACAAATTCATAAAGAAAATATATATATATATATATATATAATACTACTTATAAAAATAGATTTTCAACATTAACAAAGATAATTATGGGTTGCTTCCCACAAAGTACTTAGTTTAATGTCGTTAGTCCAACATTTCTAGTCTTTAATCTAGGTGACCCAGCATTACAGTCTCTTTCAAATTTGGCCTTTGACCATTAAAATAGGGTTTCAGTCTGTGCCATTCACTTTAAATATTTTTCCAATTTTGGGATCTTCAATATTAAAAACTCTATAGGGATTGACTTTTACAACTGTGAATGGCCTTATCTTGTATTGTATAATAAAAATTTTTTTCCAGGCTCAAATTCTTGTTTTAATAACTTCTGATCATTTCATTTTTTTCATTTTCTTTTTATATATCCTTGCATAATCATAAGATTCATTCCTAATTTCTTCAAGCTCATTCACTTGCAACAATCTTTTCTCTTAAGATTTTTTAAATTAAAATTAAACTCGTTAATAGTCCAATAAGATTTATGCTCCTATTCTACTGGTAAGTGACAAGTTTTCCCAAAAATTAATCTATATGAGGATATTCAATGGGTGTTTTATAAACGATCCTATAAGCCCATAATCCAGTATCTAATCTAGCAAATTAATCCAGTTTATTAGGATTTACAGTTTTTTCCAAAATTCTTTTAATTTCAAGATTAGGTACTTCTACTAGAGTAATGGTTTAGGGATGATAAGCAATAGCATTCTTATGTATAATATCATATTTTTCCAGCAACTTTTCAATTCTCTTATTCTTAAAGTGAGATCCTCCATCAGTAATGATTACTCTTAACATTCCATATCTTGTAAAAATATTTTTGAATAAAAATTTTCAAACACTCTGAGCATCACATCAAGGTAAAGCAGTTGCTTCAATTCACTTTGATACATAGCCCAGTGCAATATATATATATATATATATATATTTGGGCATTTCATTTCTTTTTGAAATGTTACCTACTCACTGACATCGATCACATGTTTTTATATATACATTAACATCTTTAAGTAGAGTAGGCTAATAGAATCCATATTGTAAAATATTGTAAACAGTTCTATCAATTCCAAAATGACCACCCGATTCAGAATCATGACATTTTTGGACAATTTCTTTATAAGGCACACATCTCTGCATAACTAAATCTTTGCATTGTTTGTACAAATATGGGTCATCCCAAAAGTAAAATTTTGCATCATGAATAAATTTATTCTCTTATTGCTTGGTCAATCTATATGATAAAATACCACTAATAATGTAGTTCACAATATCAACATACCACGATATTTCTCATTCCTTAACAATATAAGGTTGTTTATCAAGAAAATTTTCATTAATTTCTCTTTCAAGATCAAATGTTACTTCCTTTTCCAGCCAAGATAAATGATCAGCTATTTGATTATAAGATCTTTTTTTACGCACTACCACAAATTTGAATGCTTGCATCATAAGTACCCATCTAATTAATCTTGGTTTCACATCCTTATTTTGCATCAAATATTTTATAACAGAGTGGCCTCTATGCACAACACATTTAACTCCAATCAGATATTACCTAAAATTATAAAAAACATAAATAATTGCTAATAACTCTCTTTCAATAGTGATATAATTAATTTAAGCAACATTTAGAGTTTTACTAGCATAGTATGTAACATTAAAAATTTTGTCATATCTTCGCCTTAAAATTGCTCCAATTGCATAATCACTTGCATCACATATTAGTTGGAATGGTTTCTCCCAATCACGTGAAACAATTATAGGAGCAGTGATCAATTTTTTCCTTCAATGTTTCAATGACATTAAGGGACTCTTGATTAAAATCAAATTTTGTATTTTTGTCTAAAAGTTTGCAAAAGCGCTTTGTAATTTTTGAAAAATCTTTAATATACCACTTGTAAAAACTAGCATGTCCTAAAAAACTTCTAAATCCTCTTACAGTAGTAGGTGGAGGTAGGTTATCTTTAACTAGAATTTTTGTCGCGTCTACTACCATGCCATTTTTCTGAAATTTTATGCCCAAGTATAATTCCTCCTGCAATCATGAATTGATATTTTTCCTAATTTAATACTAAATTCGTCTTTTCACATCATTCTAGACTTTTTCTAAATTATTTCTTTTTCTAACTGATTTAAATATATTTCAAATGAAGTTCAAAACACAAAAAAATCATCCGTAAGGACCTTTATCCCTTCTTTAAGTAAATCACTGAAAATTGACATCATACATCTTTGAAATGTCGCAGGTGCATTACATTAGCTAGAGGGCATTCATCAAAAAGCAAAACGTACCATAAGGATTAAAAAATGTTGTCTTCTCTTGATCCTCCAGATCAATTGCTATTTGATGATAGTCAGTATATCCATCTAAAAAGCAAAAATATTTGTGCCTAGCTAGTTTATCTAACATTTGGTCCAAAAAGGGTAAAAGAAAGTGATCTTTCCTCATGGTGAGATTTAATTTTGGTGTCTAAATTTAATTTTCTATATTCAACGTTGATTCATCAACTAGTAACTTGCCTTATTAGTATTAAGTCATTATTCTTATTTGCCACAATAGTCACGCCCCCTTTCTTAGGAACATAATGAATTGGACTCACCCAAGCACTGTCTGAAATAGGATATATTATTCCAGCATCTAAACTTTTTAAAATCTCTTTCTTAACAACTTCTTTCATTATAGAGTTTAATTTCATTTAAGGATCAACTTTTGGTTCATGATGTTCTTCCAATAAAATTTTGTGCATACAAATCGATGAACTAATTCCTTTGATATTAATTAATTCCATCCAAAAGCTTATTTATATCTTCTTACAGTTTCCAACAACTTATTTTCTTGTACTTCAGTTAATTCTGAGGATATGATAACTTGTAATGTGGATAAATCTCCTAAAAAAGCATATTTTAAATATGTAGGAAGTGTTTTCATTTCTAATTCAAGATGTTTTACCATGGAAGGAATTAAATTTTTATTATCATCCTCATGATCCAAATATTCAAATTGTTCTTGAACATAATCCATATCATCATTATTCACTTCCATAGATTTATCTTTAATTATATCCTCATCCTCATACTCCAGATATTCTTCTACAGTTTTCTTTTCAAATGTATCTGTGAAATATTCATTGCTTAAATAATCATTAAAATTCATTCTGAAGCATTCATCATCTCTTCCTTTTATTTGGTATCTCATTAATTTTGCGAGATTAAATTTAACTTCTTGATCGTTGTCTCTCATTGTTAATTCTCCTTTTTGCTCATCTATCAAAGCTCCTCTAGTAGCAAGAAATGGTCTTCCTAAAATGATAAGAATTTATTTATCTTCCGCTATATCTATTACAATAATTTCCACAGGAAAGATAAATTTATAAACCTTTACCAAAACATCATCTATAACTCCTTTAGGTTAGGTAATCGAATGATATACTAACTGAAGAGTTACAGTAGTAGGTGAAATTTTTCCTAAACCCAACCTTCTGAAAATTGATAAAGGCATAAGATAATATCGACTCCTAAATCACATAAAAGCTTTTCCAAAAATCTTTCGCCAATAGCACAAGGAATAATAAAACTACCAGGATCTTTAAGTTTTTTAGGATGATTTGTTTGAATTATAGCACTAAACTCCTCACTAAGTGAAACACTCTCCATATCAGGATGATTTTTATTAAGTATATCCTTCATAAGCTTCACATAGCTTGGCATGTTCTTCAATGATACAATAAATGAAATGTTTATTATCAATTTCCTTAATATTTCCAAGTATTTTGTAAATTGGTTATCTTTGTTATACTACTTCAATCTTTGAATAAATCAAGGAGGTGGTCTTTCTACAATAATTTTTATTTGTTTGAAAGGATATTCTGACTCAAGATGAAAAGCTTCGCTAGAATTTTTATTTTCCACCCCTTCTTTCTCAACTTCAACTTTGATTTCTTTTTGAACTTTGTTTCCAATATTTTTCCACTTCTTAGTTGAATAGTCGTAATTTGCTCTTTGTTCTGATCTTTAAGATTAACTTCAACATTACTATGCAAACTTCTTGGAATTATATTGCTAAGTGCAGTATAAATACATCCCAACTAATTTTCCATGTTTCTAATTGCAGCTCTCTGGCTTTGTAATTGTGTTCCTTAACTTTTTTAATTATGCTCCCCTTTGTAATATTAATTCTTCAATTGATAATTTCTTCTCCTTACTTAGCAAATTGCTATTAAAACCTGGATGGTAATAAGGTTTATAATTAGAATCTCCTTGATTGTTGGAGTTTTTCGTAGGATTGTTCCCCCATTACAAATTTATAACATTAAAGTTATTATTACTCCAATTGAAATTCAAGGGATTTTCCCAACTAGGATTATAATAATTGGAATATAGAAAATTAGTTTGGTTATTTATTGCATTTAAAGTTTCACATGAAGACTGAGATTCTATCATTTTTCCTAATGAATTTTGCTCAAGCACAGGAGGTGTCTGAGAATAATTAATTCCATACGATCTATCTTCTTTGATATTGCAACAACTTGAGGAGCTAAAATAGATATTGCATCAGAATCATGAATACTAGTTACTCTTTTTATAGTTACCATTTCAGAGGGCCATTGAAAATTATTAGTAGCTATCTCTTCAATTAAATGATATGCTTCATCAAATGGTTTTGATATTAATGATCCATCAGTAGCAACGTCAATTATAGATCTAAAAGATCCAACAATCCATTATAAAAAGTTTGAATTATTATAATTGAAGTTTTACACTGTTCTACAGATTATGACGCCTTTTCTCTATAAAATGGCACCTCTGGCGCCAACACTCTGTGAAATGACGCTTCTAGAGCCAATTTTGGTGCCTCTAATGCCAGAATGCTGAAAAGATTCATTTTGACTCCAAATTTCCTTTTTTTTCTCCTTTTTGCTCCAAATGTCTAAAATCAATATAGTTGCAACAAAATATTAAAATGCCCTTCTTTAAAGTGCAAGATCATCAAATTTAAGTATAAAATATATACAAAAGATTGCACATTTTTTGGTGTATCAAGCACCACAACACACACGACAACTATACGCAAAAACATGAGGATCAATCACAATAAAGTTTACTTCAGTATAATAATATTCTCTTTTAATATATTTAAAGCCACCACTCCCAGTGAATTAAGGTGCACTTTCAATTTCAAATCATCTCTGGGTTGCAAGCACAAGTATGTATCGCTCAAGTAATAAAAGGCTCTAATGGACTCCTAAGTATCAATCCCTTAGGGAGGTGAGAATTCTTTTGGTAATTACACAAAGACATAATATTTAAACTAAGAAAAATTTAAGTAAGTAAGCAGGTCAAAACTTGTTTAATGCCATCAAAGAAACTAGGCTTACTACACTAATCTCCAAACATCAAAGCTAAATTTACTAAAACTAAACTTGGTTTTGTGATGAATAGTTCAAATTTAAGAAAGTATCCTTCCCCTTACAATGAGGTTATAGTCATTACATTATCAAATTGAAGAAAATTTGTATCGGTGTCAAATATGAGCAATTTTATTCTTTATCATTTTCACAAGGGATAAAGAACATTGGCTAAAATAGTGTTTAGTCCCTAAATCTGCAGTTAAGTTGGGAAGATACTAAGTCTCACTTCAGAGTTCCCACGTTCCTCTTGCCTAAGGACTAACATCTTGCTTTAGTTTCCAAATACGTGGACCAAATTGAAAATTTTAGTCTGTCACCCTAAAATCTCTAATTCTATGCCCATTAATGAATATTTCCCTATTAATTTGCACTCAGCCCCATGGACTTCATTCTCATCTATGAAATCAATTATGATTCTTACTTTATTGTAGAACATAGCCTTCTTAGATTGTATGTTTCACAATAAATTTTAACAATTCAATTGGTCGGATGAAATTCAAAGTTTGAATCATCACAATTACAAAATTAAAATATTGCACAAAAATCTTGATTCTTCAAATGACCATATCTCTTTGTAGGGAGAAGAACAAAGAAATTTACTCAAAATCCATGAGAAATATACAACAAAATATGGATTTTATATATAAAAATAAGTTTACAAAACACGAAAGAAAAGTATAGCAACTTAACTTAATCT
Organism: Phalaenopsis equestris; assembly: GCF_001263595.1. Lineage (NCBI taxonomy): Eukaryota > Viridiplantae > Streptophyta > Magnoliopsida > Asparagales > Orchidaceae > Phalaenopsis > Phalaenopsis equestris. The sequence continues at coordinate 24,416 of NW_018253453.1, forward strand.
CCTCCATAACCAAATCCCTTGAAGTTCCTTTGAATCTCTTTCTCTCTTTACAGTATGCTCAATTCCCTCTTAGAAATGTATGAAAAAAATCTTACTTTCCCAGTTCTCTTACAACTCTTAGAGAACACTCTCCAAACTCTCCCACACACTTCCTTCACACGCCACACTCACACACACCATTTTTTCTGACATAAAAACACTCTTTTATAATGTAGGGACGAATTTCCCAAGAGTATCCTTAGGCACCCCTTCAAAATCTATCCAAATTCAATGAAATTGTGAAAATAACCATCTTTAGCACCTAGGCACTGTCTTCTTTGGATTCTAGCACGTATGCACTAGTTATGGCACCTAGGCGCGAGTTGAATTTTTTAAAACGCCACCTTTTGACTCCAAATTTCATCATTTTTGCATCTTTTAAGCTCCAAATGCCTAGACTTAGTTTAACTACAATAAAACATGAAAATACATTCTTTTAAAGTGCAATATCATCAAATTTAAGCATAAAATGTATACATAAAATTGTACCTTTATTTGGTGTATCAAAATTCCTCAAACTTTAATGTTACTTGTCCTCAAGTGACTCTTCTACTACATAAAATATGACTTATGATAAAAATTAACTTATAAACTTCTATAATTTTGTTTAGTAAATATAATAGCATAACTTAAGAAAAAAATTTAATAATTTAGGTTGAAACTAAAAGTATAAGAACACCTAGTAATCAAGCCTAAGATTTTTGAATCTCTATTTATTTCAAGAAGAATTGTAATTTGTCATATCAAAGATACTTAGAATATCCATATGAAAAATAATTTCATGAAAACTTTATTAGTAAGGATGTTAATACCCAAATACAAGTTTAGAAAATGCAATAAAGCCTTTTTCCTCAAGTTGATTCAAGTGAAGCGAATTTTTGATTAGGCAACTCCTCAAGCTTCTCCTCACATATTTTTCATTTCTTTTCCTTTTCTTTCTTTTCCTTAGGATTATTTTTAATCTTTTCTTTTCTTTTCTTTTTTCATGTGAGGATTACTATATCTGGATAGCCTTTAATAATTTTGAACTGCACTATCCCCTTCTTGAAGTTAAAACTTCTTACCTTGCTTCACTTTATAAATTCATATTAGCTTTGAAGATTTTTCATAAAGTCTCATTCTTTTCTTCTTATATGAAACTCTAAGATTCTTAATAGTTCAAAAATACAATTTCCTTTACTTTAAATAGAAAAAACATAATCTTATCCTTTCATACTAAATATCTTAACTCTAGAATTGACCTCTATTATTAAATATTTTTGCTTAAATTTACTATAATATTTACAAAAAAAGATATAGTTATTTAAAATTAAACTCTGATATCCAAGGTCATGTTAAATTAATTTTAAGAATATAGTTAATTAAGGGAAAATAAAATTTTTGTTTACTTCTTATAAGGAAAATTTTTCTTTCCCCCAAACTTAATTTTTTTTTAATAATAAGTAAAGCATGTAGTACAAAAATTTGTAGGTGAAAGAAATAGTAATTGCATAAAATTAAACTAACCTATAGAGAATTCTGAATATGAAATCTGGCTCTGATAAATTGCTGGTACTAATTTAAATAGAAAATGCTTTAAAACATTAAATGAAACATAATGTATCACAGGATTTGCTAAAGAAAAGGTGAATTAAAAACATAAATAATAAATTAAAGAAGCTAACAATGTTGAAATAAAAATCTACAGTTTACAACTATACATACAACAAGTTCAATAGTTCCATAAACAAAACACATAAATTGTCTAAATCATACCAATAATAACAAAACAAAACAAACAACAATGAATGAAAACAACTAGTACCCCAACAATTTATCATTCCTCATCTTCCTCCTCCTCCTCTTCTTCTTCCTCTTCTTC
>NW_018253453.1:26836-33949 GCF_001263595.1 Phalaenopsis equestris
CTCTGATCATAATCCCATTTTATTATCGCTTGCCTTCACTTTTAAGCCTTCCACCTATCATTTTAAATTTCTTAACATCTGGACCTCTCATGAGACTTTTTTGCATCTTATTCAACAAGAGTGGAAAGTTGATTGTGTTGGTAACCCTTGGTTCATTTTGTGGCAACTTCACAAAAAAGTCGTTGTGAATTTATGTAAGTGGAATTTAAACGTTTTTGGCAATGTTCATAAGAAGGTTAAGGAGGTTTAAGCTCATGTTGACAAGCTTGAAGAGCAAGTTATTTGTTCTCCTCAACACATTGAAAATTTAGCCTCTACCCACTCTAAACTTTTGGAAGTTATTTCTTTGGAGGAAGGTTTTCCTCAGTAGAAAGCTAATGATGTCAACTTTGGATCGTAATACTAATTATTTTCATGCCACCATTAAGCATAGGAAGAATATTAATACTATCCTCAAAATTTGTTCCCCTTCTGGGTCTTTCTATACTCACGATAAGGACATTGGTCAAAGTGTTATGGATTATTTCACTGATATCTTTATGAATAGCTCTTAGGTTACACCACTTAATACCACTCTTTTTTATGATAAACGGGAGTATGTTTTCTCCTTTTCCCTTTGTGAGATCCCCACTGAGCTGGAAATTTTATCGGCTTTGAAAGACATTAATGCCAACAAAGCCCCGGGTCCGGATGGGTTTACTTCTTCCTTTTATGTTTCTTGTTGGGATACTATTAAAAAGGATGTCACCCTTGCTGGTCAAAGTTTCTTTCAGGGGGAGGATTCCGGGAAGTATTTTACTTCCTCCGTGATTGTGCTCATTCCTAAGGGTAATGATAAGTCCAGTTGGGATAAATTTTGCCCTCTTTCACTCTCCTCCATCATTTTTAAAGTTTTGAGCAAATTGATGCTCTTTAGACTGCAGCCTATATTACCTAAGACCATCTTGCCTCATCAGTCTGCTTTTGTTCAAGGCTGGAAAATCACTGATAACACTTTACTTGCTCAAGAGCTTATTGAAGATCTTGACAAACAGTGTCGGGGTAGTAATATGATTTTAATGCTTGACATTAAAAAGGCCTTTAACACTATTAGTTGGGATTTTATCATTAACATTTTGTATGCTCGTGGTTTCCAGCATAGTTTCATCTCCTTAATTCAACGGTGGCTTCATAAAAATCATTATAGTGTGATGGTGAATGGCAACTCTTATGGCTTTTTTTCTGCCCTGAGAGGTATTAAGCAAGGGATTTTTTTCTGCCTTGAGAGGTATTAAGCAAGGGGACCCCTTATCATTTACCATTTTCATCATGTCTTTTGATTACTTCTCTCACCTTTTCAATAATTTGCAACTTAAAAAGCCTTACACTCACTTCCATCATAAATCCTCAATTCTTATTAGTCATCTCACTTATGCGTATGATGTTATTCTCTTCTCGAATGCTAGTAAATCTACCATCAAGGTGTTAATGCATGTTCTTGAGGAATTTCAACAAGCTTCTGGGTAGATGTTTAGGAAAGAAAAATGTATTTTTTTTTCTTTGGTAAGAATGTTAAGAGCTCTATTGCTTCTTGGGTTATTTCTTTTACTAGCTTTCATTCTGCCTCTCTTCCTCTTAAGTATCTTGGGGTCAATCTTTTGAGGGGGCGTAGGAAGCAAACCCAAGTTGATGATGTGGTTGAAAGGATAAAGAATAAAATTAATGATTGGAGGAATATTTTTCTTTCTAATGGTGGTCGCCTCACCTTGCTTAAATGTGTTTTATTTAGTATTCCTCTATACACCTTGCAAATTCTTAATCTCAAGAAGAGCAATCAACTCTCTCTTGAGAGACTTTTCAATCGTTTTCTTTGGTCGGGTGGTTTTTCTAATAAGCATTAAACTTCTTTCAGAATTCTTTTCATAAATTTTGTCTGCCTATCTCTGATGGTTGGTTAGGTTTTAAAAGTCTTAATCAAATCTCTAATATTAATATGTGCAAACTTTGGTTTAAATTTCACTCAAATGACTTATTATGGGCTAATTTCCTCTTTCACAAATATTGATCTTATCACCATCCGAATGTTGTTCAATGGAAGGCGGGTGACTCTAGATTTTTGAAAGCGATGCTAAAAGCGAGAAATTTGGCTAGTAATTTTATATTTTAGGAAGTTGGTGAGAATAATATTCGATTTGGCATGATCAATGGAGGTTAGGTGATAATCTTGTGTCGCCTTCAGGAACCCCGCATGATTTAATTCTTTCAGATCTTTGATTTCAAGGAAATTGGGATGTTAATAAATTAAATGATCTTTTTGGTCCTCTTAAGGCTGCTAAGATTGCTAAACATCCCATAAAGAATACTACGAAGGATTCTCCTTTATGGAAATCGACTGTTGTTTTATTCCCTACCAAAATGCTTTATATTAATATTTATCCCTATAGCACGTGGAGGTTGCGAATATTTATCCCTATAACACTTGGAGATGGAGTCATGCAATCTGGAACAAGCTTTTTTCTCCTTCTATCTCTTTTTTCTTATGGAAATTTTTTCTTAAATTTTTGCCTTTGGATGATATTTTGAAACTTAAAGGTTTAAAAATGGTGTCCCACTGTTATTTATGTAAAAAGAACTCCGACGGACTCTAAAATGTTTGCTCATCTATTTTTCATTTGTCCTTTTGCTGCTCAAATTTAACATATGTTGGGTAACCATTTCAACATAAAATGGCCTCAAAAATGGCCTTTATCTTCTATTATTGCAGATTATCTGAATACTTAGAAATTTAATTTGTCCGTGGATAAAAATCTGCGGTGGTATCCTCTTGTGTTTCTTTGGTTCATCTAGATGGCTAGAAATGGGGCTAAGTATGGTAATAATTTTTCTGCTCCTCATATTACTCTTTCTAATATACTTGCTCACTTCAAACGGGCCTACCATTTCCTTTCTTTGTCGAGTGATATTATGCAGTCTAAAGTGGGTAGGATGGCCATCTTCAGATGTCAACCCCCACCTTTGGACTGAGTTAAATTTAATTTGGATGGTAGTTGGATCTCCAACATGGCAGGTGAGGGTGGGATATTATGGAATCATTTTGGACAGTGTTTATACTATTTTGCCTCTCCGCTTTGTGCTACCTCTCCTTTGGAGGCCGAAATTTGGGCATTACTCTTAGCAATACAGGTTGGGGCTAGGCTTAAATTTACAAAAATCATTTTTGAGACTGATTCTCGAACACTTATTGATGAATTTTACAGTACCTCTACGCCTCGATGGGATTTGCTTGCCAATATGAATAGAATTCAGGATTATATCAAAAGTTACAATTTCATTTTTCATTTATCTTTCATATACAGAGAGGGTAATTCTCCGGCTAATTGGTTAGCTCATTTGGCCAGGAATTCCTCTGATGTTTGCTGTGGCACTTCTTCCATGTTCCATCTTTGCACTCTCTTAAAAGGTGATCTGCTTGACTCTCCTTTTTTGAGATGCTAATATTTTGGGTTTGCTACTTTTCATTGTTTTTTTTCTAATTTTATTTTGGCTTTTTTGGAGGCTGGGTCTTGCTTGATGGCAACCACCCTTTCAATATTTGGTTATCGCTATTTACCTGGAAAATTGGTCACAAAATGGCTGGTAGTTTGGACTTGCTGGATGTTTTTTTCTTAATGAATTACTTTCTTACCACCTCTAATATATGTAGCAATTTTCTTTTTTGGTATTTGGTGGAATCTTGGTCATTGAAGGGATAGCAATAAGGACTTACTGGGTGGTGCTTTTACATCTTTACTACCTTTAATTTATTTGATTATTGCTATTGCTGTGCAGGGTCACGCATGGCTGGTAGTTGGAATTGCTGGGTGGTGTTTCTCAATGATTACATTATTACCACATTACTTTTAAGGAATTACTTTTTACTTTTTGGTATGTTGGCTGTTGGGACTTGCTTGAGGTGTTGGACTACCTGGGTGGAGCTCTTAATTATTTACTTTTTTACCACCTTTAATTTATATGGCATGTGTTTATTGCATTTTGGTTGAAGCTTGGTTAAAGATTGGATAATTGTATGGCTTACCTGGATGGTGCTTTTACATCCTTACCACCTTCAATATATTTGGTTATGGCTTTTTACTTGGAACAGGGTAAATTTTGCAACCACTTTATGGTTTCACATTTCTACTATTTTAGGCTCCTTTACATGGTCTACAAATCATTTTGTATGCATTTTGTTGGTCACTACCAGTATACTTGCAGGAAGTACTATCTCAAAGCTAACTCAACTTAATGTTTATATGTATTTTCGATTTGATTTCTTTCTGACATTTTATGTTATTTTGTTGATGTTTCTGGGGCACCTTTTGAGGCTTTTCTGTCTACAGGTCATCTTGTCTAAGGTTTTTATTGCAACATCTTCCAGACTTTGTAACATTTTTTGGCGCAGAACAAGATTAGTTGGAGCACTTGAAGATATCTGTTTTGGGTCTATTGTATTTTGGGTTAGTTTTATTTTTTTGGTTTGTACTATGGATTTTTGATCCCCTAGGTTTTAAATGTACTTTTTTGGTTTTAGATGGGGATCCTTTTTCCCTCCCAAAATTTGTAACATTTTTTAATTATTACCGCATAGGGAGCCACGAGTTACTCTTTTATAATATATATATATATATATATATATATATATATATATAATATTTTTTTATTTTTTTATTTTTTTTATTGCGCAATTAGTGGTTTGTTGGATGACAGTTTCGGTGTATGGCATGTTGATCCAAAAGAAAACAAATACAAGATTTGGAAGGGGTCCCCTATCTAAAAACCAAAATAAACACATAACTCACTCATAAGGGTGACCCATCCACAAACAGACTCAACTCAAGTAGAAGGGAGAAAACAAAAACATTGTATATATATATATATATTTACAAAACAGCCCCAAAACAAAATTAAACATCTGAACTCCCAATAACAAGAAGAAACACAATCTCAGTATAAGAACATGACTGTTCATGGCCTCAACCACAGTCCCAACACTCATTTTTGCACTCTGACGTAAGGAATTTGAAGCTTATCCCCCTGAGTAAGTAAGTGTTGGGAGGGGGAGAGGATTGTGGACACCTCAGGATGATCAGCATTAGCACCTTTTATAGCTAGGAAATTTGCAGGTCTATTAGCTTCCCTATACACAAAAAAAAATGAATCTTACTTTCAGTGCTGAGCTTTTTAATTCTATGGATCCATTGATTGATATGCCAAGAGGAAGACATCTTAAAAATTAGTAACTCCAGCAGCAGGGAGAAGTCCAATTCAGCAACAATCCACCGCCCCTCATTCTTCTTAGCAAAATTTAAAGCCCAATACAGAGCAGCAGCTTCAGTTTCCAAAGCATCATCAGCTATATAAGGGGCCTTGTAGGACAGCAAAGTATTCCCTTTGTGATCTCTGAAAATTCCCCCAATACCAGGTCTCTTGTTTGTGTAGCTTCCATCAGTATTAATTTTAATGAAAGGATAAGGAGGTCTCTCCCATCTCACCTTGATAATCTTAATGTGATTAGCACCCATGTAAGTTGTGGTCTGCAGGATCTTGGGGAACTTCCTCCAGTTTATCAGCTTATTTAGGTAAGCCCAGCAATTAGAGATCACCCATGTAGCATTGGCCTCCCTATCCTCATGTTTGGCCATGTTTCTAGCCATCCAAATAAATTAAGCAACAATGAAGGGAATTGGCATGATATTTATCTCTTTCCAGTCTTTAGTTTAGTCTGTAATGTTATCCCAACCAATGTTAATCAGGTTGATGTTCATTTGGGAAGTCAATCTATTCCAAACCTCCTTAGCAAAGTTGCACATGAAGAATAAATGATCCCTTGTGTCCTGATCAAGCTTGCATAGATGGCATCTAGAAGCGCCTTTCAGGCCTTTAAGTTTCAGAATATCATCAGTGGGGAGAAGGTTATTAAGAACTCTCCAAGAAAATAACAGCATGGAAGGGGTAAGGTGTTTTTGGCAAGAGAAAACATTCCACTGGCAGGTGTCCCAACTGTACAAATAGTTTTGGATATCTTTTGAGGTACTAGCTCTGGTCCTATTCAACAAATTAAGTGGATCCTTATTTTTTTCTATAAAATTGGATAGTAGAGATGTAGCTGACAGACTGCTCCTACAGTAAACCCCTCAAGAAGTCTTCAGACCATACATTGCCAACCCAGCAGTCCTTGACCAATAAATCTCCCTCCTTTTCATCCTGCAAAGGTTCCAAACAATCATTAGAACACCAGTTGTCTTTCCAGAAATTAATATTCCCTTGTCCCAACTCCCATCTTAGCAGCTTATCAATGTCTTCTCTGGCCTTAAGCATCTGAACCCAAATTCTGGAGTCTCCCACCTTCCTATTGACCTCCCCAGGGTGGACAAACTTGCAGTATTTGGCCTGCATGAAATTGGCCCATAAACTTTTATTTTGTCTGAATTTAATCCACATCTTACACAGGCTAATGTGTTACATCTGGTGCAAGCCTTTAAATCCTAAACCACTAGCCTCTCATGGTTTAGCCACTTGTTGCCAACTAGCCCAAGCCACATGTTTTCTATTTCAAGCCCACAAAAATCTATTGAAAGTTCTTTCCAGCATCAAAGAGGTACTTCTTTTCATTGTAGCCACTTGGAGAGAATACAAAGGGATAGAGGTAATAATGCTCTTCAGTAGGGTGATCCTATCACCATTGGACAGAAAGGAGTTAGACCACCCCTGAAGAGTAGAGGTTATCTTATCAATAACCTTTATTAGAGGTTATCTTATCAATAACCTCATCAAATTGGATCAATTTTGTTCTTCCTCGAGTAAGATGAATCCACAAATATTTGAAGGGGAGGCTCAAGCTAGAGAAACCAGTGTAAGAATGCATCCATTGCTAGATTGGTAGAGAGGCTTTTTTGTTGATTAGAATCTAACATTTGTCCTTGTTTACCTTTACCCTGACACCTATTGGAAATTTTGAAGACACTCCATAATGAACTTGGTAGCAGACTTTGAAGCCCTAGTGAATAGCAGGATCAACATAGATCAGATGGCTGAGTCCATCTTAGCTCTATTGTGATAAGAGTTGAAGCTTCTCCTATTCTCCTTGCAGGCCAT
>NW_018253453.1:34018-34561 GCF_001263595.1 Phalaenopsis equestris
TGGCTTTAAAGAAACCATGGGCTTTACCATTTATAAAAACTGAGTTTATGTTATCCTCAAGCCATCTTTTAATCATCTTGCAGCACTCCCTAGAAAAACCCCTAGCCTCCAAACATTCAATGATGAAATCCCAGTTTACAATGTCGTGAGCCTTCATTAGATCAAGCTTAAAGATGGAATTTCCCCCTCCGCAAGGTTTCTCTAAATCTTGTAGAAGTTCTTGATCCAGGAGGATGTTATCCCCAATACTTCTGCCTTTCACAAAAGCAGCTTGGTTAATGCTGACAAGTTGAGGTAAAACAGGCTGAAGCCTATGGACAATGATTTTACTTATGATCTTACTTATGACATTGTTTAGACTCGGAGTTCTGTACTGCTTCCAGCTGTCCTTGATAGAGGTCTTTGGGATAAAAATAATAGTAGAAGCACTGAAATAGTTATGGAGTGAGTTTCCTTTAAGAAAATGTTGGATAGCTTTGATCACCTCTTCCTTGATAACTTTCCATGCCTTCTTATAGAAGTCTGAAGTAAACCCATCAGGTC
>NW_018253453.1:34710-35360 GCF_001263595.1 Phalaenopsis equestris
ACTGCACAACACTTTCAGCAATTTCCTCTTCCTTCCTGAGCCAAGTACCATTCTGGTCCTTGATAGAGTGGATAGTGTTACATTTCCTTTGGTATTTAATGCAAGCATGGTAGAATTTAGTGTTCCTATCTCCTTCAGCAAATTTGGTTTTTGTTGCCTTTTGTTGAAGGTAATGGTCTTGCCACTGAATAACATTTAATTGTCTCTCATTTTCCTCAAGAAGAACAGCCTCCTAAATCCTCCCTTTGCTATGATCCTCCTCCAGCTCAGTTACCTCCTTTTCAGCCTTATCAACAATCAAAGGGGGGCTCCAAAAGTGTTCCAGCTCCACTGCTTAAGAGCTTTGGCAACCTTCTTCTGATTAATCCAAAGATTAATGAAGGGGTCAGGGTGAAGGTCCTTCTTCCAATGTTCTTTAATAATATTCAAGAAATTTAAATGCTGAGACCACACATTTAGATATCTGAAGGAGCTTTTCTGCTTAGTCCATCTTATTTCCTATAATGATCAGTAAAGTTCTGTGGTCTGAACCAGCTAGGCTTAGATGGGTAACAGATGTCTGCAAGAACTTTTGGATCCAATTATCATTAGCAATAACTCTATCCAACCTTTCCCACAAATCCTTCCTTCTCCAAGTAAAGGTAGGACCA
>NW_018253453.1:35370-37680 GCF_001263595.1 Phalaenopsis equestris
GGAGAGGAAATACAATTGAAGTCTCCTCCCACCAGCTAGGCCTTATCAATTGAACCTTGGATGAGCTGCAAGGATTCCCACATATCAATTCTAGTTGCTTTAGAACTGCCAGCATAGACAAAAGAAGTAAAAACTTCCATATCCATAAAACTGAGATTCATATGTAAGATTTGGGTATAGTTAAGTAAGATAGAGCACTTCATTTCTTTCTTACAAATAACCCAAATTTTGTTGCTAATATTAGTGAACAGATTGAAGCCAGGGAAGACTTTTGCAATTTTTAAAGTGTTGAGATGAACCATAAGTTCCAAAATGGCAATACACCAAAGTTTATGCTTTTTATTAAGATATTTAAGTCTTTTTAATTATAAGGGGTAGGCAATCCCCCTAATGTTCTAGCACAACAGATTAATCATGGGGAGGGGGGAGAAGAGTAAGGTTGGGACCTGGACCTAGTCCTCCCTCTAGTTTTGTTAGAACCCATTTTTGTCTGATTGATATGGACCTCCAAACTCTGAAGCTCCTTGCCTTTTCCAAGATCTTGTCCTTCTGATTTATAATTCTTTTTCTTCTTAGCTTTCTGAATTTGCCAATCTGACTCCAGCTCTTTATTCATATCTTCTACTAGTTTCTAATTGGGGGGTTCCACCACTAAATCCACCACTGGGTTCTTCACATTTCTGGGAGATGGGGGGTAAGTAACTCCTCCCCCACTGACTCAGCCTCTGGTTGGATCTCTAGTTTCTTAGCCTTTGTGGATATTTGGCCAGCAACTTTTCTGCCAATTCTAACTATCCCTGCCACACAGGGTGAGTCCTTTTGGGTGAGAGACTCATCAATCCCTTCAGCAATCAAGGTCTTCTTTTGCACTTCTATATTTCCAACTTCCTGGATATTGATATTGACATCCTCAAACTCCCGTTGAGGTTGTTGGTAAGTCCTTCTTATGGGGGGTTTAAACCTATAGCATCTCTCCCTATTATGTCCAAACATTTTGTAATTTTGGCAGTAATGAGGCCTTTGCTCCATGATGACTTCTTGCCAAAAACCTCTCTGAGTGTCCCCAATTCATATTCTCTTAACATCAAGGAGAGTCACATCTCTTTCCACTAAGATTCTTGCACTGGCTGGTCTTGCCTTATTAAAAGTAGCAGCATCAACCTTCAAAGGTGTACCCAAGGTGCACCTTATATTGAATAAAGCAATCATTTTAAAGGCAGTTTAGGTAACTTAAACCATATAGGGACTGTGGCAGGTTCTTGTGATGGATCATAATCAGGTGACCATTTTAAATTTTTCATTTTTGTTCAAGCTATAATGATGGATTGCTTTGCAAAAATTCTGGCATAGTCCTCTTCTTTATTCAGCTGGATTAGGAGATGCCTACCATCCAGCAGCCCTAGCTTTCAGTCTGAAATCTTCAGAGATTCAAAATATTTTCTTACTAGTTCTATCTTTGGATGGCCTAAACTGAATTTGCCAATTAGGGTGAATTGAACCTCCAAGTTTAAATCAGCAAGCTCTTTTTCAGAGAAAATAGCAGCTGGTTCCCCATCTTTAGAACCCACAGGGTGTATGCAAGAGGCAGATCCTCTCCCAGCAGCAGTGTTATGAAATTCCAGAGGGAAGACTAGTAAATCAGGATACAGAAAAGGGGAGGAGGGATTTCCAACCACCCCAGCATAGGTGGCTTTGGTCCATTGCAAATTAGTTTCCGAATCAATAGGGGTGGTCATGTTTCACCAGACCAGGACCCCCAACAATAGGGAAAGGCAAGGCAGGTTCCTATCCCAACCACAAAAAGAAATAGCAGAAAAGGCTCCAGGCCAAACACAAACCCTAGCTAAAGGGAAGTAAGAAAACTAGTAGCTTCAACTACCCAAAGCAACAATAGATGCTTCACAAAGGTAGCAAAACCTCAGCTTCCAAACAAGTACAGAGAACACAAAGAATTAGCAGAAGCTGAAGCTAAAAGGAGAAAATCAGCTTCAGCAGACCAATGGAACAGTAAAAGCTTCACTAAATCAGCAAGAAGCCTCAACTTTCCCCAACAAGGCCACAAAGAACAATGCTAAAAGTTCCAACCAAGCCAAAGTAACTTCTTCAAGATCTAGTCAGCCTAGAATAGTCTTCATAGCAACACCAGACAGCTCCATTATTGCCAAAACCCTAGCAGAGTTCTGCTAGGTCCAGCCGCCACCTCCATCTAATATATATATATATATAAACATGTGATCGATGTTAGAGAGGAGGTAATATTTCAAAAAAAAAAATGAAATGCCTCTAAATTTTAATTTGGAAATTGAAATT
>NW_018253453.1:38234-40843 GCF_001263595.1 Phalaenopsis equestris
ATATATATATATATATATATATATATATATATATAATTGAATTTTTTTTGGCATATCAATGAGTAATCTTCAAGTCTTAATTTAGTTTTCATTCTGGTCAAGTGATTAGTTAAAATTTGGTGTGATCCATATTGACTTGGCAGAGCAATTGAAGAATGATTAGTTTACTCACTTTGATCTATAGAGTATGGTGTAAGTAAACTATAGGAAGATACAAATGTTAGCAAAATAATCTATGACGGGTTAAAATTGGTGTTTAAGGAATTAAAGCCAGTTTAATCAAGCTTCTTTATGCACTCGAAAGAGGGTAAAAATAATAATTTCTCCTATTTGTCGCCAGCATAATTCACAATTTGACTTCTTTTTTTTTCTCCTTTTCCACATACATTATTACAAGAGAAGGTTGCTCCTTAACCTGATTTTTGCTAAGTCAAAGAGAGTAGAGTAACAGTAGGTGTAATCCATCAAGAGTAATTATAAAGTCATTAAGATTTGTTAGCATAACTTTAAACCAACTTGATTTTCAAGTTAAGGGAGAATTTATTAGACTAGTACTTTTCCTAAAATTAATTACCTCCTTTCCCAGTGGGATCAAAAACTTGGACACAAAAGTCCCTATTTACGAAAGTGATAAGTGTGCTTGTGTTAGGCCTTAGAGTGTAAAGTATATCGTGACTTAAGTTAAGGCCGCATCAAGAAATTATTAACTTTGTTGCAAAGGTGAGCGATTTTAACTTAGGAGAATTTTAGTTGAAGTATTAGGACTTAGACTTGGAAAATTTTATTTTATTTTTTCTTGTAATTGTGTGTTTGTTTGAAAAAAGAAAAACTTCAAATGATTTTAGTGTTTGTGTAAAAACTAACTATTTGAGTCTCTAGTTGTATATGTGTAGTTCATGACCCATAGAATTTGTACTCATGATTTAGAACTAGAAAGAACTACTAAGATGATTAGAAAATAAAAAGACTGCTCGAGCTTGCAAAGAAAATGGTGTATAATTCACAAAATAATGTGGGTACACTTGAACCAATTTATGACATGTGTAGGCCTTTAAAGGATTACACTAGTCATGCGATAGATGAAATTCACTTAAGAATTCAAACTTCTTCCGTAAAAGCTAGCACATTTAAACTTAAACCCCCTATCATCCAAATAGTACAGACCAACCTATTTGGGGGAACCACATCTAAAGATCCAAATTTACACTTACCAAGTTTTTTAAAACTTCGTGCTACATTCTGCTATTATGGCATGCCAAACAATGTTGTTAGGCTGAAGCTTGTTCCCTTTTCCTTGTGAGATAAAGCCAAAATGTAGTTGAACTCATCAGCACCTCAATCAATTAAGGCATGAGGAGGCTTAACCCAAAAATTTTTAGCTAAGCGTTTCCCACCTTCAAAGACTAATAAATTTAGGAATGATATTACTTCATTTATCTAATATGAAGGTGAGTCAATATATGAGGCTTTGGAATGATTTAAGGAACTTCTTAGAAAGTCTCCACATGATGCAATGTCTGAGAAATAGGTGATTATTCAGAATTTTTATAATGGTTTAATAGGATCCCTTAGATGTATTATTGATGATACCACTGGCGTTTCACTCATGTCAAAGCTGTTTGACGAGGCTTATTTTTTATTGAAGAGATGGCCACTAAGAATTTCCAATTGCTCTCTAAAAGAGTAAACACCATGAAGGTGGCTAGTGTGTATGACATAGATGTGCTTTCAATTCTAACTTCTCAGGTAGCAGCCATATCTTGGAGGCTAGATTAATTTGGAATGAAATAACCTCAAATACCTCTGATAATTAACAAAAATTCATTTAGACAAATGGTTAATTCTTTTGCTTCACCATTTGAAACCCTAAATGTGATTAACAACAAACCTAACAACCTTATTCCAATTTTTATAATCCAAGTTGGAAGAACCATCCTAACTTTAATTGGAATAGCAACTATGGTGGGAGAAACCAAGAATGGGGAAATAATCAGACAAATCCTTTAGAAAATTGGAATAACTTGGGAAGTACCAACTATAGGCCATCATATCCTTTAGGATTTAAAACTAACCCACAATTTAAGGAAAAGAAATTTCTCTGGGTGGAAGCTATAATGTAGATGAGTAATCAAATGTGAAATCAAGGTGCGACTATTAAGAATATTGAGAACCAATACGGACAAATTATTAACTCACTTAGTAATCAAACCTAAGGAACTCTTCCTAGTATAACAGAGATTAACCCTATGGAGAAGAATAGTGAGCATTTTAAAGCTGTTAAATTAAGAAGTGGAAGGGAATTAGAGGATGTAGTTTAGAAAGATTATGAGTTGAAAAAGAGAACTTGGAGCCAGAAAAACATTTAAAAGATATTTTAATTACCTAGAAAAACTCGTTTCACCAACTAAGTTTAAATTAAAATAACCACCACCTTCATTTTCTCAAAGACTTCTGCAACATAAATTTTATTAACAATTTTTTATATTTTTGTAAGTATTTAAAAGCTAATATTAATATTTCTTTTATTGAGGCTTTAGAATAAATTTACATTTACATAAAGTTCATCAAAGACAATCTTAATAAGAAGAGGAAGTTTAGAGATTATGAGA
>NW_018253454.1:0-4008 GCF_001263595.1 Phalaenopsis equestris
TATATATATATATCACTGATATTTTAAATATATGCATGAAAAGAAGCACTTTACATTTTTTTTTAAAATAAAATAGCTATTTTTTATGTGATACTAAGGACTTAATTGTTATGTATAAACATTAAAGTTTAGGTATGAGATATATAAATGCATGTGAGTTGTGTGCTAAGCATGCAAATGCCCAAAATGCGGGTGTGTGTATGGGGTTTTAAATATTTAAAATGATTGTACATATTCGAGGCATAAATTCCTATTTAGATTACTATCACCTAAATGCTTCTCTAAGTATGAAAGTTAACACTCCATGACAAAAGTGAAGTCATCATCCCGATAGCCCCATTCCATCTTGTTCGTCCCGTAAAAATCCCTTATAACCCTTTACCTCACTGCTCAACAACTATAAATTAGAATTAAGGTTGTCACCCATCATGATTCCCTCAAAGATGCTAAGCTTTTTGCTCATTGTATATGCATCAAAGTCGCCAAGCTCCTCCCATTCTCCAAGTACCACAAAATTATATTTTGCTTGTTGTTGCTAAAGTTAGATTCAAAAGAAATTAGGATATTATTGAAGCAAACATGTTTAATCATAGTTTCCTTTAGATATTTAGAAATTATTAGAAGTATGATATTGTTGTGCACCTTGGAAACATTCTTATGTCAATTTGTCTCCTTACATGTTAACTTTTGACCTTGAGTCATCAAAACTGATTTTTTGTTCATGTTTAATTGTGATTTTTTGCTAATTATTTATTGAAATAATTCGATTTTTTAGTTGAAGTCACTAGTATTGTGTTTGTCTGTTATTTTTTTCTTTCTTTCTTTTTTTGATCCAACAATCCTTAAGGTTTGATTTGTTTTCTTTCACCAATTGTAATTAAATTTGTTGCCTATTATTTAGATAATAGCATTTTAGTTGCTTGAATGTTTAGGTAAATACGGGTGAATGTGAAGCTTGAAATAAACATGATAGTAGTATTATATTGCAGTCTTTGATATTTTGTTATGACCAGATAAATGATTAGTATGGGCATAGCATCTTATGCAAATGTTTGATTTTTTTTATTTTTTTTTTATCTACTCTAGTTACCTTCTTATCAGGTAGGTGATTGCATATCAAAAGATGAATGTTGTATTAGATGCGGGTAAAAGTGAAGCCAATTGTATTCAAAGCAACATTGGCTATAAGGTTGCTTATATAAGTAACCCTCTATGAAAAATAAAAAAGATAAGGGATTGCTTGTATGAGCAACCCTCAATTTTTGTATTAAAAAATATCTAATAAGTTGTTAAAATTTACTATCCATACATTGTTATCCTTTTAGACCAAGTCATGTGCTATATCTTGAATTCCACACAAATTTTAGTATGTCTGATTTGCACTTTGCTTATATAATTATTTTAATATATAAATAGTAGTTATAAATATTAGATAACCATAGTTACCATATGACAAAAGTCAACTAAATGTTATATGTAAGAACCAAATTTTTTCTTGAATTTTTTCTTACCTATTTCCTTGTACTTGATTTTTTTTCTTCTTTCTTTTTTCCACTGCTCGTGATCTTTCTTTTATGGCTACTGATTTCACGAATGTTCATTTTTTCCTTTTTCCTCTCGCACTCAAACTTGTTGCCTTTCTTTTTCTTCGCTCGTTTACTGCCTCACGCAGCTATTTAAAGATGCTCAAGCATGGGCTAGGGCACCGAGCACCGCCTCCCCTTGTTATTTCAATTTGCACTTGTTCATGATGGAAACACTAACTATCTTAATTCATTGATGCAAAGTTTTCCTGCATATTTGATTTAATCTTACAATACGATATTTTCTTTTTTCTACACTTATATGAATTTGCATATTTCATGTCACAAGTCTGTATGAAATGTTATAATTATAAATGTTATACCTATGGAAACAATTTGACATGTTTGTGCGTGATGGTGTGTCGGTCGGTAGAACTCTTTTGGATTTTGGCTAGCCGGACCGACTTCTCTACATACAAGAAATCACTGGATTTCCTTGGTTTGGTATTTCACATTTTCGTATTCAGGGTGTCTGTTAAAACTGACTATATGAATATAAATGAAAACATAATAAGAAGAAACTTGATGGAAAATGCTTGCATATTTTCTTATGAGATGTGATCCCGACTTTTTATATAGATGTAAAATGTGATGTATGTGATTATACGCTTAACTTCCTTAATATTTATTCTTAATTAGTAACAAAGCCAAAAACTCGATCCAAAGCAAAAGCTAAGTAAGTTTCCACTACGAAACAAATAAGAATACAATTATAATAATTAAATATGGGATACTTCGCAAGTATACGTATCGTTATCAAGTAATATAGAACTTTTTGATTAAGCTCCGAATATCGAACCCACAGGGAAGACTGCAATATACATTTTAAAAAAAAGTTTAGATGACAAAAATCTACTTATCAAAATATTTTTACTTAAACTTAAGATGCTATGATAGGAATAAAAATTTGATTCTTTTGTACTTTTTTGTTTATGAAAATAAAGTAAGCAACTAATTAACTTAACTAAATATTTGCATGATGAAGACAATATAATTAAAATATCTTTTTCTTTATCATGAATCAGTAATAAGTATAGAAACTCTGTTGTAGAAGTACGTTAAATGTGTTATGCCAAATAGGAGCAATAATATTTTTTACCCTTACTAGAGATGCTATAAAGAACATTGGATAATCTATAATTTGAAAAGTCTTAAAGACCGATTAGGTAGGGAAGATACTAGCTCTCACTCTAGAGTTCCCTCTTCCTCCTCTACCTGGGGGCAAACTTCTCGTATCAAAACCTAAAACTATAAATCAAATTGGGAGCTTTAGTCTGTTACTCTAAAGTTCTTTAATTCCACACCCTTGAAAAGTTTATTTCCCTAACACTCAACCCCATGAACTGCATTCTCATTCATGAAATAAATATGTGATTCTAACCATTTATTGACTTAGACAATATCATCTCAGATCTTACATGTTTTCATAACATATATTAACATTTTAATTGGTCAAATCAAGAAGTAAATGAAGTGCAAGATTTCAAATCATCACAGCTTCTTCCAACATTGAAGTCCAGTACTTCACACAACTTCCTTTAAATATTTAATCACTTATCATTTTAAGGAAAAAGATAAAGAAAACTACATTGAAAGATAAATAAAACTACTCAAATTTTATGAAGAAAATGCAACCACACATGACTTTAAAAGTAGAAATCATGCACAAAAATAAGAAATTTAAATTAAAATCAAGTGTAGTCACAAAGATAAACACTTATCTCAAATCCTTTCCACTAAATGTTTTGAATTTTCTTTGAATTCTCTTCATTCACTCACAATACAAACTAACACTCAAAATAAAAAGAAAGTGGTCGGCAATGTCGACGTCAATGGGTGGCAGCGACGACAGTTACTTGGATAAATGATGGCTATTGATTTCTAATGACTGGCCTCTTCTCTTGATGATCCAATACTTCTTTAATAAAAATTCAAAAGGTGCATTGGTGTCTCTTCAAAATGTGTCTTAATTCAATGAATCTTCTAGAAGTTCCTCCTTCTAAAAGCCAATTGAATGAGATTTCATGTCCATGGGCTATTTCCCACGTTTTTATCAAGGGTTGCTTCAAACACCTCTTCAAAAATTTATCTAAATTCAATGAACCATCAAATAACTACTTCTGGCGCTTAGGTGCGGCTTTCTGGCGCATAGGCGTCAATGCTGGGTGCTTAGGCGCCCCAATTTATTTTTGCACATTCATCATTTTTGCTCCAAATTTGACCATTTTTCACTCATTTTAGCATTTTTCATCCATTTGATTGTACCTGAAATAAAAACACACAAATACCTTTCATTGAAGCGTAATATCTCAAAAATAGGTATAAAAATGTGTATAAAAATACTATTATTTTAGGTGTATCACTTACACGCCAGTTAAACCGAGAGAGTCGTGCCTAAGCGCCAACTGCCCCGCGCTTAAGGATC
>NW_018253454.1:4098-6119 GCF_001263595.1 Phalaenopsis equestris
CATAATTTTACTTACTATATTATATCCTTAAGCTTAAGGGTTTCTCAAATCTTATACTTTAGAAAGATCAGATGTGGAACCAATTTTTATTAGGCACTAATCCTGAAGTTTCTCCTCCCATTTTCAATTTTTCTTTTCTATTTCTTTTTCTTTTTCTTTTTCTCAGGCAAGGATTACTATATATGGATAGGCCTTTAATGATTTTGAATTTCACTTTTCCTTTCCTAAAGCAAAGAGTTGATATTTTTCCTTTAATTAAAAACATAATAATAGTTTTTGAAAATCACTTTCAATAAAAAAATTTAAGTTTTGAAAATAAAAATCTAAATCGTCTAAATTTTTCAAAATTACAATTTTTTCTACTAAAGATAGTTGCACTATACTTAGCATTTTCCACACTAAAAAAATTTAACTTTAACTTTTTCTTCATTACTATAAATTTTAACTAAATTTTCTTACTCATTTCTATCTTCGAAATTTTACTTCCCTAATTCAACTTCATATACATGATCATTTTTCTTCAAATCACAAATTCATATGTAGCACATTTGAGAACAAATAAAATTCAAGTTTTTAAAATAATTTGGTCTTTAGAAAATTTTTCATCCCTCCCCCAAACTTGAATTTTTAATAGAATAAAATATTTTTGCATCACATATAAATACTGGCAGGAATGAAAATTAAAAATAACATGCTAGCAGGAATTTTTACATCCTAAATATGCAAGTACAAAAATTTAAAACAAGAGTAAAAATTAAATTGATCAAATTTTAATTTACTAAACATGTAGAGATTCATTAGACTTCTATGTAGTGGAGTACAATATAAAAGCAAACAAACACACATAACTGCAACATAAAGAAAAATATATGGTAGTGAATTGAAAATTTTAAACATGCAGCTTTTAAGTAAAAAAGTTAACTATATTCTAAACCTTCCTAAGATCTAGAATTAAGCTCAGTACAAACTAACCAACTACGATAAACAACACAATTAACAGAATTACTATCACACATACATAATAATTACTCACAAAAAACATATATACATCAAATAATGTATATTAAACAAAGCACAACAAAATTAACAGCCTCAACAATAACAACTGAAAACACAACAAAAAGTACACAATAACTACACCATCAACAGTTCACAACAACAAACAAACTAAAAAAAATCAAACGAAACTATAGATCCAAGCTAATCATCCTATCCTCTGCATCATTCTCGTCACCATGTCAAGTAGCTGCAGGCTCATATGGTGAATATCTTGGGTGTTGAGGCAATACAACATCATGGTTACTGGTACACGAGTTAATGTTTATGCACAGTATAACAATAGTTCTGATAGTATTTTTCACTTATGTTTCCTTATTTTGCAACAAAACAAAAAACTTGATCCTGAAGAAAAATAAGAATTTAAATTTTTAATTGATATATATTTATATTTGAATACTACGTAAGTATATGTATCGTTATCAAGTAATATATGACTTTTTGACTAAGACATGAATATCGAACTCACAGGGAAGATTATACAATATGCACTTTTTAGAAAGTTTTTCTATTTTTAAAAAGATAATTACTTAAACTAAAAACAATTTTTGCAGGAATTTAATTTTTTATATTTTTGATATTTTAACAAAATAGTAAAAAGATAACTAAAGTTTTTGTAAAAGAAAAGTACATAATATAAAAATATCTTTCTTCTTATCACGAATCAGTAATAAGTATAGGAATTTTGTTGTGAAAGTATGTAAATTGTATTGTGTCAGATAGGAGCAATAATATTCTTTACCCTTACTAAAGATGTTATAAAGAACAATGACTAATTTAAAGTTGAATAGTTCTGAAGACCGGCTAGAAAGGGAAGATACTAGCTCTCACTCTAAAGTTCTTTTGATTCCCTCCACCTGGGGGCTAACATTCTCGTATCAGAACCTAAAACAATAAACCAAGTTGGGGGCTTCAACCTATCACTTTAAAGTCCTCTAACTCTACACCCATCAATGAATATTTCC
>NW_018253454.1:6966-16252 GCF_001263595.1 Phalaenopsis equestris
ACCTGAATTTACCCATCCAATAACTGCCTCGATGCTTAGGCGCGACGTTCTCTATTTAACTGACGCTTAAGCGCTGGATCTGGCACTTAGGCGCCAAAACTCTTTTGCACAATTTTTTCACCTTTTTGCTCCAAATTTGATCATTTTTCACTCTTTTAAGCATTTTTTCCATTTATACTTGTATCTGCAAGAAAAACACAAAAATACCTTCCATTAAAGTGTAATATCTCAAAAAATAGGTATAAAAATGTGTCTAAAATTATTATATATTATAGGTGTATCAGTTATCTGTCATGAGGTTTTCCATAACTAAGTTGAATTCACCCGCATAATCACTATGTCTCTTCATGTATCCATCCATATGCTCTGCAAAATGTTCTAAGTTTGATACCTTATCCACAGTATAGTTGACATTGTCCAAAATCCTCTGTAATAGCTATGACTTAGAACCAGATCCACTGACCTCGTGATGTAGAAGCATGTGAAGTAGAAGCTCGCGATGTAGAAGCAGCGGAACTACTAGAAAATCCTCCTCTCCAGCCAAAAATGGAATGATGTGAATAAGATGCACATTCGCACTGGTAATGGGCTTAAGAGGTTGCAAAATCTCCTCCCAACTATCAAATCTAACTCCAACATGCTCGCATAAAAAAAAGATCAATGATGCAAATCCCAAACCTGCAGTAGTAGTAGCGACGATAGGACTGGTAATAGCTCCCCGAATCAAAGCTCCAATGTCGATGGCTTGAACTGCTATATGCAATAGTCCAAAGTTGTTCGATCACGGGTCACTTTACTAAGATGATTTGTAGGCAGCAGACGAGCAAAAATAAAATAGTGTCATGCCTTTACAGTTGCATCCAACTTTGAAGTAGAAAAGTTAACTCTTATTTCATTTGTAATTTTCCAAAGTCCTTTTCCAGCAGTCAAAGATGAAATAATCTCGTCTAGCTCCTCCTCAGTAGGACTATAATTCAAATAAAAATACAAAGTGCTCGGGGGCAAATGATAAAATTGATTTATTACCTTTGGTGAAAAGGACACTATCTTTCCCCTCACCGTGACTCCTTCTTCTTGAGCTTCAGGGAGATTCACATAGAACTCCCGCACAACAGAAATCACTGCAATACAGAAAAACAACAGAACCGCTCCCACTGGCGGCGAACAATCAAATCTTCTACAGCTCCTCCCAGACTTTTAAAACATCACTCAGGAATTAATTTCCTCGAATGCATTGCATCACTATATCAATCCTGACGATCTTGAACTCTCAAACTAACAAATTTGTTTGAATCTAATTGACCTTTTCCTTTGCTCCTCTTCATTCTTGGTGCCATTTCTAAAAAATTGTATAAAATTCACCATAAATCCAAAATTCAACTCTAAATTTCTAAACTTAACTCCTAAAAGCTTAAATTACCAAATCCATGTATTTTCCATAGCTTTTTCTTAAATTTTCACCATGAATAGTGATTTTCAGGTAGCTCATGAATGTGCTCAAAATACCTAGTGAAAATAAAAAAAAATTTAAATATAAGTGAAGCTCTTACCTCAAATATATCAAATCTAGCAATTTTTACTCTAAATCACCAAGAAATCTTCAAAATATGTTAAGCCCTAGCTCCAAAATTGCAACATCCCAAGGTTGAAGGCAACGGCAAGGTGCGATAAGGGCGTTTAAGTGCAAGGTCTTGGCACTTAGGCGCCAATGCACAAATTTTAATTTTTTTGATTTAAGTGAAATGCACTCCTAGCCCAAGTCAACCAACCCTACATGATCTCATAACTCTTTAATATCCATTTTCTTCCCTTTCAACTCTCCTCTTATTCAAGATTCACCAATCTTACCTATTTCAATTCAATGCAAAATAACACGAATTTCACACAAACAAACAATTATATTCATTCACGAACGATTAAAAATATTTTTAAATACATAAAGTTCTCAATTCAAATAATCTCAGATGAGAAAATTCCTAACACAAATACTAGACAATCATCACATTGATAACATACTAAACATGCTTAACATTAAAAATCAAGCACTAAACACATAAACACTAAACCATGAACTTAATTACATTCTCTAACCCGTGGAACGAATCTTGGTCTATCATTAGTCTCTCCATCATCATTTGGAATATAAATCGGAAAGGACGGACGATGGTTAATAACTCTAGTTGAATCTTTTTCAATCCACTTGTTCTTCAAATACATAGTCTTGTTCGCTTCTTCTATAAAACTAGTATGGTTAAACTACATCTTAAGCTGTCATCCCATATGATATGGATGTGCGTTAACTTTCATCACTTTTACTTCAATTAAAGCCACGTTAGCCTCAATTTTAGTGATTTTCTCCACTATCCCTTCGATATTGACAGTGAGGAAACTGTTGTATAACTCTTGCGCACTATGACTAATAAACTTCTTTCTCATTGCCTCCTCCTTCTTCTTTAAATTACTCTCCCAAGATGACTTTTTTTCCAAAACTCTCTCTTTTTATCTTAGAATTTAGGGTAAATGAAAGTGTGGTGAGACTTCTCCTCATACCCTTCTATTTATAAGCTCTAAACTCCTCATAAAACTTCTGAACTTCTCCTCATACTAACGGCGAGGAAATCGTTATCACCAAATATAAATAGCTCTTGAGGACCAAGAGAAAACAACTTTTACCAGTCTCATGCTTTTAGAAGAATGTCATTTGGTTTATGCAATGCACTTGCTACATTTCAAAAAATGTATGATGGTTATTTTTTGTGATTTAATTGAAAAAGGGATTGAAGTTTTTATGGATGATTTTTTAGTGTTTGGAACTTCATTTGACTTATGTTTAGAACATCTAAAAGTTCTTAAGTGCTGTGAAGAAACAATTTTAATCCTTAACTGGGAAAAATGTTAATTTATGGTAGTAGGAGAAATAGTTTTTGGACATCAAATTTCAGAAAATGGTATGAAAGTAGACCCTGCAAAAATTTGAGTGATCACTAATTTACCTCACCCAACAAGTGTGTAGGAAATTAGGAGTTGATAGGACATGTCAGATTCTAAACATGTCAAGCGATATATTAAAGACTTTTCAAAAATTACTAAGCCTCTATGTCATTTACTTGAAAAAGATGTATAGTTTAATTTGGATGAAGAGTATTTAAAAGCTTTTGAATTATTAAAAGAAAAATTAGTCACTGCACCAATTATTATTGCACCAGATTGGGAAAAACCTTTTGAATTAATGTGTGATGCGAATTAATATTAATGTGTGATGCTAGTGATTATGCTGTTGGAGCTTTTTTAGGATAAAAGCATGATAAGATCTTCAAAGTTATATACTATGTTAATAGAACTCTTAATGAAGCTCAAATTAATTATACCATAACTGAGAAAGGGTTATTAGCAATAGTATATGTTTTTGATAAATTTAGATTATACTTGATTGAAACTAAATATAGTATGCATACAGAGCATTCTGCTATTAAATATTTAATGAAAAAGAAGAATGCAAAACATAAACTGATACAATGGATTCTTTTTTTGCAAGAATTTGATTTTGAAATAGTAGATAGGAAGGGAGTTGAGAATCAAATTGTTGATCATCTGTCCAGACTTGAATTAGAAAAACCACTCTATTTTAAAAATAAGATTAAAGAACATTTTTCAGATGAAAAATTGTTCAATATTAATGAGTGGTGTGTTCCATGGTATGCAGACATTGTGAAATTCATTGTTAGTGATATTATACCTTATGGAATGACATACCAATAGAAGAGGAAATTTATATCTGAAGCTAAACCATTTTTATATAAACAAGGAAATAATCTTATTATTCAAAGATGTGTCTATATAGAAGAAACTTATGAAATTATTCAAAAATGTCATAATTCTCATTTTGGGGGACATTTTGGTGTTGATAAAGCAGCATGCAAAATTTTATAATCTGGATTTTATTGGCCCACAATCTTTAGAGATGTTAATGCTTATATCAAAACTTGTAATCGATGTCAACGAGTAAGCAATATTTATAGGAAAAATGAGATGCCCCTCAATTATGTGTTATAAGTTGAGATATTTGGTGTTTGGAGATTAGATTTCATGGGACCATTTATACCATCTTTCAAAAATTTATATATATTGTTAGCAGTAAACTATGTATCCAAATGGATAGAAGCTGTTGCTTTACCTTGATGTGATGCTCAAAATGTTACAAATTTTTTAAGAACAAATATCAAATATATTTTGTAGATTTTTTATGCCGAGAGTGATCATAACTGATATGAGAATTCATTTTAAAAATGCAATAATGGGGAAATTATTAAAGAAATATCATATTAACCATAAAATTGCTACTGCTTAAGATTGGTTAGCCAAACTTAACTATGCTTTATGGGCTTATAGGACTGCATACAAAACTCCTATAGCAATGTCCCCATATAGGCTAATATTTGGGAAAGCGTGTCACTTACTAGTTGAACTTGAGCATAAAGCATATTGGGCGATTAAGGAATTTAATTACAATTTGAAAGATGCTAGTGAGAATTGGTTATTGCAATTAAATGAGCTTGAAGAGATAAGTAATGAATCATATGAAAGTGTTAAGATTTACAAAGAAAAGATGAAGATGTGGAATGATCGAAGGATTCTGACTAAAAATTTTCAGACATGACAACTTGTTTTGCTTTATAATACAAGGTTAAGATTATTTCCAAGCAAATTTAAGTCTAGGTAGATGGGCTCATTTATTGTGATGAAAGTTTATCCATATGGAGCTGTGAATATTAAATATCCTAAAACTGATAAAATATTAAAAAGTGAATGGTCACAGGCTGAAATCCTACTTTTTATATGATCAACCTAAATTAAATGATTTTCTGATGTTGGGTCAACTAGAATAAGCACTGGTTACGTCGGGCTGATGACGTAAAACCAAACACTTTGTGGGAGACACCCCATAGTTATCTATGTGTTTGTTTTATTGTTATGTTATTGTGTGTGAATTAGAAAATTTGGGTAGTAACTTGATTATATATATATTATGTTAGTGATTATTAAGACCATAAAAGATGGCTTAGACATGTTAGAATGAATGTTTGGATGTTAAGTGGACCTGTGCTAAGTTGAGCACTGGCGCTTAAGCGCCAAGATCCGATGCTTAAGCGCGAAAATCAAAAAACATGAGCAAATTTCAGTTTCTAGAAGTTCTAACTGCAAATCGATTGGCTTGAATGAGAAAGAGAAGTTCTAAGACGTGCCGAGGAGTTATGGGGGAGATTTAGACCCTATAAATATAAGGAAATAAAGAAAAATTTCACCATACCTTCATTTTACCCTAAATTCTAAGTGAAAAAGAGAGAGTCTTGAAAAAATGTCATCTTGGGAGAGTGTTTTGAAGAAGGAGGAAGTAATGAGAGAAAAAATTTTTAAGTCAGAGTGCGCAAGAGATGTATAAGGATTTTCTAGCCGTTAGTATCGAAGGAATAACATAAAAGATTATTAAGATTAGGGCTAATGTGGCTTCAATTGAAGCAAAAGTGATTGAATTTAATGCACATCTGAATCATATGGGATGGCAACTAAAGATGCAGTTTAATCATACCAGTTTTATAGAAGAAGCTGATAAAACAATATATCTGAAGAATAAATGAATTAAAGAAGATTCAACTAGAGTTATTAATCATCGTCCATTCTTTCAGAGAAACACTAACGATAAGCCATAATTCATTCCATCGACTAGATAATGGAATTAAGTTCATGATTTAGTGCTTATGTTTAGTGTTTGTGTGTTTAATGTTTGTTTGTTAATGTTAAGTGTGTATTAAAGTGTTTTTATATGTTAAGTTTGTTTAGAGTTTATGTTAGGAATTTTCTCATAAAAAACTATTTGGATTGAGAATTTATGTATTCAAAAATATTTGTAATGATTTGTGAATGAATATAAGTGTTTTGTTTGTAAAAGAATTTGTGTTATTTAGTATTGAATCAAATTAGCTTAAATTGGTGAATCTTGAGTTAAAAGAAAGTGAGAGGGAATCAAATAGTATATAGAATATTTTTGAGACCATAGAGGGTTGGTTGACTTAGGCTAGTAGTGTATTTCTCTTAAATGAAAAAAAAATCAAAATTTGTGCACTGACGCCTATGCGCCAAATCCCGCGCTTAAGCACTGCCTAAACCGATAGGCTGGTGCCTAAGCGTTGAATCATTGACGCTTAAGCGTTATTTCACGAAAATTGGTTCGCGGTTTTAAGTGGATTTTTTGTCCGAAAAACTCCATTAACGCACCTTCACTCGGCTTCTTCCTTGGTTTTTCGCAATTTCTAGGCTAGGGCATCACCTATTTTGAAGATTTCTTGGTGGATTTAAGGCAAATTTGTTAGATTTGATCTTTATGAGGTAAGAGCTTCACTTCAATGCAAATTTTTTTATTTTCACTATGTATTTTGAGGACATTCATGAGCTACCCAAAAATTACTATTTATGGTGAAAATTTTGGAAAAATTGATGGAAAATGCATGGATTTGTTAATTTAAGCTTTTAGGAGTTGGGTTTAGTGATTTGGAGTTGATTGTGGAATTTATTTTGAATTTTATACATTTTTTAGAAAATGGCACCAAGAATGAAAAGAAGCAAAGGAAAAGATCCGTTTGATTCAAGTATATTTGTTAGTTCGAGGACTCAGGACAGGTACAGCGATGCACTGCATTCGAGAAAATTAATTCCTGAGAGATGTTTTAAGAGTCCGGGAGGAGCTGTAGTGATTGCTAGCCGCCAGTGGGCGTGGTTCTGTTATGTTTCTATTTTCATCATAATCTCTGTAATACAAGAGTTCTATGCTAATCTCTCAGAGGCTGATGAAGGAGTCATAGTGTGGGGGAAGACAGTACCATTTTCTCCTGAGGTTATTAATCAGTTTTACCATTTGCCTCCTAGTATTTTGTGTTTTTATGCAAACTATAGTCCTACTGAGGAGGAGCTAGATAAGATTATATCATCTTTAACTGTTGGGAGAGGATTATTGAAGATTATAAATTAAAAAAGAGTAATTTTTTTTTGCCTCGAAGTTGGATGTCAATGCAAAGACAAGGCGTTATTTTATCTCTGCTTGTTTGCTACCTACAAATCATCTGAGTGAAGTGACTTGAGAGAGAGCAACCTTGAACTACTGTATTCAGCAATCCAAGTTGATTGATATTGGAGGATTGATTTATGGAGTTATTATCAGTTCTTTCATTGTTGCTACTACCACAGGTTTGGGATTTGCATCTTTGATCTTTTCGTTATGTGAGCATGCTGGTGTTAGATATGATAGCTGGGAGGAGATCTTACAGCCACTGAAGATTTATTACTTAATGAATTTGATATTTTTCCCAACTGATTCTCAATATTTCTAATTGTGTCTCTTTAACTTTGTAATTGATTTCTCATTTGTAACACAACTTCATTTATTACTTAATGAATTTGATATTTTTCCCAACTGATTCTCAATATTTCTAATTGTAGCTCCTTGAATTTAAAGTATGTCTATAATTATTATTCTCTTGGTTGTTCAAGTTTCTCAATGGGTTTACTTGATTGTTCCCCCATTCTTGATTATTACCACCCGAAATATATTTCAGTTAAAGTTGGGATAGTTCTTCCAACCTAGGTTATAATATTTTGAATATTGGTTATTGATCCTGGTTGAATATAATTGTGTAAAATTTATAAAGTTGACTCCGCTTTACAACGGTGTCAAAAACTTGATGTAGTATTTTAGTAATAATAACGTTAAACTCTTAAGATTGAGATTCTACGCAAGTATATGTATCGTTATTAAGTAATATAAAACTTTCTGTTTAAGTCCCAAATATCGATCATACGGGAAATGTTTAAATTTGAAATGATAAATTAACTAAGAAATTTACATAAATCAAACGAAATTGTTGCCACTAATTTTGAATGTTTAAGATACTATCAAAGCTAAATTATTTACTACTAACATAATTTAAAAGTAGATTTTAAAATTAATAAATACTAAAATATGTTTATGTGATGAAATTTTCTAATATGAAAAATCAACTTTCCCACTAAAATGAGTTTTTGGTTAAATGAGATGAGATAAATGAATTAAATATGTATTGTGCCAAATAGAAACAATTTTAATTCTCTACCCTGATTCAGTGTTATAGAAAATCATTAGCTAATCTTAGGTTTAGTCTAAATCTGTGGCTAGGCTAGGAGGATACTGGCTCCCACTCCAAAGCTCTCACTTCCCTTCCCCTGAAGGCTAACTCTTGCTTTAGTTTTTAAACACTAAGATCGAATTGGGGATTTTTAGTCTGTCACCCTAGAAATCTCCAATTCTACACCCAACAAAGTATATTTCCCTATTTATTTTCCATGAACAAAATACTCCTTCATGTACTAAAACGTGATTCTCATTCTATTGTAAAACTCATACTCTATTTCCTGGATCATATGTTTCACAACATATTTTAACAATTTAATTGGTCAGATTGAAAAGTAAATTAAAAGCGGAGTTAAAAACCATCACAATTTATTTTAAATTTTAACATTGGCACATCCACATTATCTCTTCATTTCACCATATCTCAGAGTATAGAGAAAGATAAAGGAGACTACTCAGACTTCATGAGAAAGATACAAAAAAACACAAATTTCATATATAAAAGAAAGTTCATACAACAATAATAAACAAACAACACTTATCTGAAACTCTTTCTCAAAGCAAATCCTTGTAGCCTCTCTTAGGAAATGTAGGAAGAAGTCTTCTCTCACCTCTCTTCCTTCCCAACACTTCTTAGAGAAGAATTCAAGCTTAAACTCACCACAAAAACTCAAAACTATAAAAACAATAACTAACTAATGGTGTGGAATAACGTGGAATGTAGGTGTGTGACAGCGACTTTTTATATGCTTAAAATATAAGATAAATATAAACGTAATAAATATTCAATAATTGTAAAGTCACACTTATCAACGCAAGTATACGTATCGCTCAAGTAATATAGGGCTTTAATGGACTCCTAGATATCGATCCCACAGGGAGTGGTTAGAACTGCGGACTAAGATTTTAGAAAAGCAATACTTTAATCACAACAACGAAGTTTAATTTGCTTATCTGTCACTGTTTTCGTTCGTTTTTTTCTCTTTTATTTTAGAAGGAGTCGCCAGCTTGTTGATCGTCGTATACTTCCCCCATTCGAATAAATCTCCCTTCTGAACCAGATCAATGATTCAAAGAGGAGAGGAACCGAATAAGAAGGGACATACGACAAAACGACAAATAAGAGAA
>NW_018253454.1:19389-19664 GCF_001263595.1 Phalaenopsis equestris
ATTTTGATGAAAATTCTATTTTTAAGCCTTAAAAATCATTTTAAGGTTTAAAAATAGATATCTTCATTTTTAAACTTTGGAAAAATATTTCAATGATTCCTAAGTGTTTAGGAAATAATTTAGAACATTTCCATGAGTTTAATATTTTTATGATTTTTTTTTATTATTTTTAATTATTAAAAATAATTAAAAATTAAGTTTTTACTTTAAATATATATTTATTTTTCTTAAATTTTCCTGATGTCAGAGAACTCAAAAAACTAAATTTCATAATT
>NW_018253455.1:0-585 GCF_001263595.1 Phalaenopsis equestris
AAGAGTGTAGCGCTATAATTCAAAAAAAGCATCCTAACAAATTAAAGATCCTGGAAGTTTCACAGTTCCTTTTGCTATTGATCAAAGATTTTTTGGAAAAGCTTTATGTGATTTAGAAGCCAGTATTAATCTTAGGTCGTTATCAATTTTCAGAAGGTTGGGTTTAGGAGATATTTCACATATAATTGTAACTCATTCGTTAGCTGGTTGTTCAATTACCTATCCTAAAGGAGTTATAGAAGATGTTTTGGTAAAAGTTGATAAATTTATCTTTCCTATGGACTTTATTATATTAAATATGGAGGAAGACAAAGAAATTCCTATCTTTTTAGGAAAGCCATTCCTTGCCACTGGAAGAGCTTTGATAGATGTGCAGAAAGGAGAATTAACTATGAAAGTTAGTGATCAAAAGGTTATATTTAATTTTATAAAACAATTAGATACCCTGCAAAAGAGCAAGAGATTGAATGCTTCAGAATGGATATTAATGAATATCTAAGCCATGAATATTTCAAAAAGACATTTGAAAGAGAATTTGAAAAGGAATATGTGGAATATCAAGATGAGGATAAAATTGGATGAATC
>NW_018253456.1:0-1178 GCF_001263595.1 Phalaenopsis equestris
CAAAAGTCATTTTTATGCTAATGAAATTTCCAAAACTTTGATAATATTGGGAATTATCTTATAATTTGGCAAAGTGAAGTGGGTTTCTACCAATCAAGCCCATTTTTTATTGTAAATCATTAAATGAGTTAATTAATATCAGAAATTACTCATTTCCCATTTTGATTAAGCCTAAATGCTCATTAAGGCCAAAATGTCCAAAATTACAATTTTGCCCCTAAGGGTCCAAACTTTCATAATTTTGCCAAATTTAAGTCAAATGACCTTGGTTTTGCAATTTTTATATAACCTTACTAATAAGTCAATTAAGACATCAGAGGAAAAATGTGAATTTTCACAGTTTACTTTAATTCATATAATTATTTTTATGCAAACATATGCATCTTCAAAAAAAATTCCAAAAAACAATCAAGACAACTCTTAATCACCTGAAATTTTTATGTGAGCTAGCCCTAGACCAGAAAGTCATTTGGTCAAAATTTCATAATTTTTTGAAGTTTGTGTGATTTATTAAAACTAATTGAAGTTTTGGGGACTTTAATAAAAATAAAATATTTTATATGTTAAAAAATATGTTTCATATTTTTGGAAAATCTCTCTAAGGTCAAGGAACCCATAGAATTTTATTTTTGTATTTTTTTTATTTTTATTTGATATTTTAGAATTATTTTGGTGAAAATTCTATTTTTAAGCCTTAAAAATCATTTTTAAGGTTTAAAAAAAATCAAGTTTTTATTTTAAATAAATTTTGATTTTTATTAAATCTCTCTGATATCAGAGAACTCACAAAACTAAGTTTGGTAATTTTTGGAATTATATTTTGATTTATAAAAATCATTTAAGTTTCAAATGTGATGGTCACTTTTAAAAATCAATTAAAAATATTAAATGATCTCAAAATGACTTGAAATTTTTATGGTGAATTCTTTGACTCATGAACCACAGTGGAGAACAAAAATCAAGTGATTTTGATCTCTGTGTGCTTAAAATTAAGTGTTTTAAGAAAATTAGAGTTTGCTCAAAATAGTGATGTTTTAATTCTTAAAAATTATCAAATTATCCTAAGACTACTCTGGCCATAGGCAACTTATATGAATTTTTGTAGAATTTTTTAAGCCACATACAATTTTCTATAATTATTTGAGTAGAAAATACATAAAAACTTAGAAAATTAAGAT
>NW_018253456.1:1977-2401 GCF_001263595.1 Phalaenopsis equestris
AGTAAGTGAGTTATACCTTTGCTCCGAGAGGTGTAGCCTCAATCAGAGATTCTTCACACCTTTGTTAGATCCCAAAGAGCTTAGGGATGAAGCCTCTGACTCTGGTGTAAAGCCTATGTATGATTTTGATCAAGGCCGATTTTGGGTGTTGGTTGAGAGCTATGGTAGAGACTGTTTCAGAGGAGGAATTGATGGGGGTTTGGCTTCTTTAATTGTTGTGAAGCTGTAGGGCCAATCTATTGGGGGTTTGGTGCTGTGTAGGTTGGGATTGAAATTTGTCCTGATTTCGGGCAAGAATTCAAACCCAAAATTGGATTTCTATGGTGGAATTGGGAGAGGGAAGTGGATTGAAATGTGCTAAGGGTCTCCTAGGGAAGCTCTCTGAGATGTTTGGTAAGCCTTAGTGAAAATTTTTTACCACACC
>NW_018253456.1:2756-3097 GCF_001263595.1 Phalaenopsis equestris
TTGTGTTTGGGCTAGGTTAGGCATGCCAATTGGCCCAATTAAATATAGCATTTTGTATAGGAGATCATTAGGAACAACTTTCATGAAGGGTGAAAGATATTTTGAAGTCAATTGGTTAATCAATTTGGTGGATTTTTTATTTTTGACCCATTTTAAGCAGGTTGGGCTAAGTTTGGGCCAAACTTGGGCTAGCCATAGGCTAAGTCCAAATTGATTATTTTAGTTGGTGTTAAACATCATAATGAACGATTTTCATTAAGGATGAAAATTGTTTTGAAGTTGATTTGGTGGTCAATTTGAATAGGTTTTGATGGGTTTTGGTTTTAGACCCTGATGGGTTT
>NW_018253456.1:3107-16223 GCF_001263595.1 Phalaenopsis equestris
GGGTTTTGGTTTTAGACCCAAATTAAGCATATAGATCAAATTTGGGTCAAACTTGCCCTAGCTTTGGACAAAGCTCAAATTGATTGCTCGGTTTGGTGTAAAATGTCATAATGAAAAATTTTTATGAAGGATGAAAATTGTTTTTATTTTGACTTGATGGTCAATTTGAATGGGTTTTGATGGGTTTTGGTTTTAGACCTAAATTAAGCATGTAGGGCTAAACTTGGGTCAAACTTGGGCTAGCTTTGGAGTAAGCTCAAATTAATTGTTGGTTTTAGTCACAAATGACCTTATAAAAGATTTTCAACAAAAAATTGGATGTCAATGTGAGGTTTAAGGCATTCAATTGTTGAGATTTGGGGTGTTAGCCAATATTGGGGCTAATTTGGGGTTTTTGTCAAAGATGGTCAAATTGACCAAATTGGACCAAGGTGTAGTGGGACAAAATGAAATTGGAAATATTTTGGATTTATTGGGATTTTTTGGAATTTTTAGAATTTTTAGATTTTTGGGCCATGGAGGGGCATTTTTGTAATTTGGCCATTTTTTGAAAATTTTTGTCAATTTTGGAAAATGTGGATATATTCAAAGTGTTTGGAATAAGTTTTGATCAATTTTGGGTATTTTGGCAAGAATTTTAGAATTTTGGCCAAATTTGGGTCCCAAGGACAGTTTAGGTAATTTTGGGGAATTTAGGAGCAAAATGATAAGTCGGGTATCTTGGTAGAGTTAGAGTGCCAACCGCCATCAATAAGCCATAGTTCAATGGATACCCCATTTTGGATCCTCTATGTAGTTATCTTAGCCAAACACTAGCCTAAGGCAAATGGGTTTAGGGGACTACCTACATGAGTCTCCCAAAAGTATCAAGGGACCAATGTCAAAAAATTTTGGGTTTCTCCTCTATAATGATCTTTCCTTCTAAATATTAGAGGTTAGGACTATAATGTGAAACTTCAAGTTGAGTAAAGAAAAGAGTTTTGAGTTTCTAATGGTGAGGGTACCTTTTCTAGTTTTCTA
This sequence comes from Phalaenopsis equestris, assembly GCF_001263595.1. NCBI lineage: Eukaryota > Viridiplantae > Streptophyta > Magnoliopsida > Asparagales > Orchidaceae > Phalaenopsis > Phalaenopsis equestris. The sequence goes on from NW_018253456.1 coordinate 4,128, forward strand.
AAACTAGTCAATAGGAAAGTCCTATGGCTAGACCTAGGCTACTAAAGAAGTTTCCAGACCTCAACCAAAAGTGAGGTCAATAGGATCATTAGTAGGATCAGCATTATCATTAAAATCCAGAGATAGTGTTTGAGATAGGGATTGCAAATGGATGGGGCCTTCTCTACTAATAGAGTGAGGTTGCTCCTGTGTATTTTCATTACTAGATGGAGACTTAGCGGAAAGTTCAAAATTAGCAGCAAGCTCAATATTAGGGTCATTGATCTACCTAATCCTTGCATTATCTTATTTTTGAACTTGATCATTCATAACTATTGGATTAAGAGGAACTGTATTAGTGTTACAAGAGGAAACATTTAAAACGTTAGAGTTGTTAAGTTGAGGATTGAAACAAAAACAATTAGATATGTTGCGACCAAACATAAACCAATGTGTGCAATAAGGGGAATGTCGTTCGATTTCAACAGGTTGCCAGTAGCCCTGGTGTTAAGACTCGATCCAAATCTCATCACAAAAGGGTTGAGTTATATCCGTTCCATAAAGACCCGAGCCTCATAGGGTCGTGTAAGATAGAAGGTACCACTATCCATTTTTAATGGTTTCCCATATGCAGCAATGAGAGAAAATAAAACCTCATGATTAAATAGATGCAGATTTAAACTCGAAAAACAGATCCAAACCGGTAAAATTGGAAGTTCTAATTTCTGATCAAAATCAACATACCACTTCCGGAATTTCGTAAATCTAATTTCAATTCTCACAAAATGTTTCGCAAAATGCATGGTATAATCCTCATCATTAGCAAGTTGGATTAGGATATGTTTTCCTTCCAATACCCCTATTCTGCACCATCCCTTCAGTTCAAGCATATCAAACTCTTTAAAAATTTTAAGGATTCTTATGAATTTTATACAAATAAATAAGTTTCTTTGTAAGTACCTTTTTGAATTAAATTTATTCTCTAACTTTGATGACCAAAATGTTTTTTAAGAATTATTTACTTTTTTATTCAAATTGATTCTAATAAATGAGTCGCTATTTTTTTTTTTAACTTTAAGGAAATAAAGTATGATTTATGTATTATCAGATTAATTTTTATATTACATTGGCTTTACTCCAACAATCCAACATAAATGTTTTTCAAATAATTATTATTTTTCAAAATGAACTTTGCCATTATATTTTTATCAACAAAACCATTCAAATCAACATATCCTTACTTAAATCTGACTCCATTTGGAGGCTTGTTGACCCAACAATAATATGGAGAGAGAATAATTTCAATAATTACAATAATTAGAATTAAAACGAGCTCAAAATGAAATCACATTTCAAGATAACTAATCTATGTTAAAAAAAGCTTAAATTGTTCCATTAAAACAAACCAAAACCTCCCTTAAAATATATAAATTTTCTCTCTCCTAGGGTTTGAACCCACTTTGACCTAAAATATCTAAAGATGGTGCCCACTTTGAAAAAAATTATTTACAACACTGACTTTCTCATTTTTTCTCTATCAATGGAACATAAGGAGTGTTGCTTTGTCATAACCACCATAACTAGCATGTGATCACCTAGCCACTTCAACTTGGAATATCTTTTGCAAAAACAACCTTTTTAAAGATGGTTTGAACTAGTAAATTACTTACTTTGTTCTCTCCAAAATGAGATCCACTATGTTGTCTTACACTAACCAATTTAGTAACTTAAATTAAAATTCAAAATATTTTAAAGAAATGTCCCTCCACGATCCCTCATAACCTCTCCCTCGTTAATTCCCCCCAAAATCCCTCAATCTAACAAACCCCACTTCCCTTTTAACACCACCCTCACTCCAAAATTTGAGCCTTAAATCCTCTACTTCCCTCTCCTCCCTGTCATCCACAAATCTTCCATCCTTTCCTCTCATTCACTAAAGACCATCTCCAATGTTTCTCCTTTTTCCCCATTCACATCTAAACACTGAACTCCTCCCATTTTGCTCCTTTCCTATAATACTTCCACCAACATACATAGAGAATTTCCTTACCATTATACTCTCTTCTCCCCATCCAGGACTGAACCTTTCTCCCCTCTCATCTAAGGCTTAACAAAGTCACAACACAAAGGAACTAATATAAAATTACAATCAAAGCAAGGAAATTCAAGGCCAAGTTATAACTCTCACCTTTCATATTCAATTCTAGTTTTATCTCGATGTAGGCTATAAGGTTACATTTATTGCACATCTACTATCCTTACCCGCCATCTTCAAACATCTCTCATCATTTCCTTCTATGTTTCACTCAAATAAGAAAAATAAAGCCAACTAATTCTCCCATATCTATCCATTCATAAAACCTTAACACCATATCCATAAGTTCGATCTCAAACCCAAAATTGTAACTCCATCTCCAACATCTTTATCTCATACCTGAAAATTAGGAGAGTTGTGTTGAAGCTAGTTGATCATAGCACAAAAGTTCATGTATCTAGTAAAAATATGGATTTAGAGTATCAAGTATTGTTTCCAAAGGAAAGGTTTAAGAAATATTTCAATAGGGGTATCTCTAGTTTACTAAATATTTTACATAATTTAGCATGATCACAGGCAAAAGATTGAATTTTTACAATCCTCCTCATAAATAGAAATCAAAAGCACTGGTTATAAATTAAAAAAAAATAGAAAATATATAAATCTTACTTTAAGAGAGATGAGACTCATGGCTCTGTGATTCAGGTGTCATGTGACATGAGTTAACTTAATTTGAATTTACCCACCTTTATTACTATATATAACTTTTTTTTCCTCTTTGATCATGATTTTAAGCTTCTATATGATTATGCTATTTTGCAGGTTATAGGTGTTCAACACACAAACGAAAGTTAATAACATATTATAAAGTGTAGACTGGCATATTCACACCTAACCGTGGCCTAATCACACCTTCTGTAGGAGTGTCTATACTAAAAAAAATATGTCCATGCAAATTTTTGGCATGAACACACAATTGGACAACCAAAACTTAGACTATGAGAAATTTTGTTTGTATTTGAGACATATTTTTGGATTTTGAGTGATTTCATGCCTATCTGTACCTATTGATAAATTTGTAGAGTTTGAAGGCTTGTCTTTTTGGACCTCTAAAATAAAACCTAACCATAAGACCTTGGTGACCGCAGGAATGTCGCGGGTCATTCCGCAATCGCCAATTCCCGTTGTCATGTCATTGATTTGTTATTTGTTGTTGGAAGGAGTCACCACATTATAAGTCTACTTTAATGCCCTAATATCCAAATAACTTATTCTTTGGATCATTTGAAGGATCCTCATATATTAAGAAACTCAGAGAAGGAAGGAGAAGGGCATATAATAATAGAAAATAGAAAAAAAAGGAAATGTAGGGATAATTTTAATTGTGGTGACCATTATACAGAAAAAAAATTCTCATATAAGGAAAACCAAATCAAAGACTTAACAACGAGAGATATACGATTTCGAGTTCTTCATTCGTCTATAGGAGTAAGCTCCTATAGTTAATTACATCTTAAAGAGTCAAGACTGTCCAAGAAAACTTTTGATTAATGTAAACACACTTTTTTCTAAGAAATTTGATTTAAAGATCAAGGAAAGGAATATTAATGTTTGGGCCAACGATAAAGGTTTCTAATAGTCTGATTCGACCCTAGAGGTTTTTTTTGTCATTATGTTTTTGTTAATGCCATTTTGTTTAGTCTTTTTTGTACCATATCATGTCATTTGTTTTAGTTATTTTATTGTTTTGTTGTCATTTTGAGATTTTATTATTTTGTTGTCGTTGTTTTTGTTATTTTCATTTTATTTTGAGATTTTGTTATTTTGTTATTTTCTTCTGAGGTCTTCACGTTCTGTTGTCATTATTTTTGTTATTGTCATTTTGTTTTGTTGTTTAGAGTTTCACCTTTTCAACTTTAGAATGTCATCCTCCAAAATAGAGTTAGCACAACCTAATTACATGAAAAGTAATTCTAAAGAATTTTTTATTTCATATTTCCAATAAACCTGCAAAACAATACATGATTAGCTTTAAATCATGTTAAAATTTTTCAATTTAGTTGGTTGAATAATGTTTTAAATTACTCGGTCAAGATGTCTATGGCTCCGTTGCCTCGGGGCCATAAAGTATTCAAGTCTACATAGTTTGAAAGGTGTTTAAAACAACACTGGAAGATTCTTGTCAACTGTTACAGATTGTATTGTCCAAGAAATCTTTGTAGATCTGAACACAGTTGTTCATGCTACATTCAATGATCTTTGTTCATTAGTGTTAAATTTAAGTTTTAATGTCAAATTTTATTTTTGAGGTTGGAAAATTTTAGGTTGATTACAATTTATTATTCAATTAAAATTTGCAATTTTGTCATTTATTTTTGTTTGAGATGACTCGATCAGGATCCTATAGTTCCATCATCTTAGGTAACTATGTTTGCAGCTTGATTAGCCACAAGTGGCTGAAAAATATTTTGTTAGCAACCATGGGTTATGTCCTTCAAAATATATTCTCAAACATAGTTGTATTTTTAGGTTGAAGTTTAAATTTTAATTTCTTTCAAAGTGAATTTTATCTTATTTGTGTTTTGTGTTGATTGGTTGATGAGTGGTAAATTAGATCATTCATTTTTTTATTAATGTGATTTATTTTTGGCCAGTGTAAGTTAGAACTAAGGAATTTTGATTGAGGTCTAATAAATTAAACCTATGATCTAATTTTAATGTTGTTTAATACCTAAGGATTGATATCTTTTAGATTCAATTTGGATAGAACCTAAGGTTAAAATTAGTTTTAGATCCAATTTATGTAGAACCTAAGGTATGAAATGGTTTAGGTTCAATATAGGGAGAACCAAAGATATGAAATGGTTTAGTTTCAATATAGGGAGAACCTAAGGTTAAGAAAAGGATTAAGTCCAATGTAGCTTGGACTTAAAGTTGGTTTATGTTCAATATACATTAAACCTAAGGTTTGAAATAGTTCAGTGTCCAATGTAGGTAGGACTTAAGATTGATTTAGGTTCAATATATATTGAACCTAAGGCTTGATATAGTTTAGATTTAAAATGCATTAAACCTAAAATTTGAAATTATTCTAAGTCCAATGTAGGAAGGACTTAAGGTATGAAGATGATTTAGGTTCAATGTAGGTAGAACCTAAAATTTAAGATGATTTAAGTCAAATGTAGGTAGTTCTTAAGATAGATTTAGGTTCAATATATATTGAAACTAAGGTTTGAGATAGTTTAGATTCAATATGGATTGAACCTAAAATTTGAAATTATTCTAAGTCATATGTAGGTAGGACTCAAAGAATGAATGAGATATAGGTTCAGTGTAGGTATAACCTAAAATTTAAATTGATTTAACTCCAATATAGGTAGGAATTAAGATTGATTTAGGTTCAATATAAATTGAACATAAGGTTTGAAATAGTTCTAAGTTCAATGTAGGTAGGACTTATGGTTGATTTAGTTAAGTCTAATGTTGGTTAGACTTAGGCTCAATATGGATTGAATCTAAAGTTTATGTTGATTATTGACTTAGGTTCAAGTTAGGTTGAACCTAAAGATTTATTTGGCTTAGGTTCAAGTTGGGTTGAGCCTAAAGGTCTAGGTTGTCTTAAGTTCAATATGGACTGAACTTAAGGATTTTATGTTAACTTAGGTTCAATATAGATTGAAATTAAGGCTTAATTAAATTTAGGTTCAATTTGGGTTGAACCTAAGGTTTACATTGACTTAGGTTCAATGTGGGTTGAACCTAAGGCTTAGGTTAATTTAGGTTCAATGTGAGTTGAGCCTAAGGTTTATGTTGACTTACGTTGAATGTGGTTGAACCTAAGGTTTAGGTTAATTTAGGTTAAATGTGAGTTGAACCTAAAGTTTATGTTGATTTAGGTTCAAAGTGGTTTGAACCTAAGGTTTAATTTGATTTAATTCTAGTTAAGATTTTAGACTTAATTAGGGTTTGAGTTAACTTAAGTCTAATGTAGTTAAGACTTTAAAAGGGTTTATTTAAATCTAATTGAGATTATTCATAATTAGGAGTTGAAAGTTAATTAAACCTAATATGGAAATAGTTCAATTAGTTTAATTAGGTCTAATTATTGTTAGACCTAAATAGAGTTTAGGGTTAATTAAACCTATAGTAATTAACGCTTAACTAAATTAATTAGGTCTAAATTTGGATTAGACCTAATTAATGTCGGTCGACAAATTAGGAAGAAGAACTTTTCATTTAGAATAATATATATTATTTTTGGAAAGTAATATTTTAATTTTGAAAATACCAAATCGAACCGATCTCATATAAACATTAGCTTAAATAATTGAGCACAACACTAAAAGAAACACATCTACCCCAAGGAATAAATATATTACTTACTAGTGAGGCTCGATTAAATAAACTAAGAAAATTATTACATCAGTTTTAGTGTGTGAAAACATTTTATGGTGATCGACAAGTTCTTTTATCTAATATGGAAGATTAAATAGGGTTTATGTTAAGCTGAGTTTGTAAAGTTTCCTAAAAGGGTATACCCCTATAGCCAATACATCTAAAATGATTGAAGTCATTTAAGAAAACTATCGATTTTGATAAAAGAAAAACGCCCTCATGAGTTTCTAAAGATTAGGATACTTAAGGTGGGACAGTGGAGTGATAAACGGGAGAAGATCAAATCTGGAACATTTTATATTTGAAATCCAATGAAAGAAAAACTAGAGGATGCCACAGGCCCCGAGAAGAACCTGGTGACTTCCCATGTTATCTTATATTTTGGCTTAAATTTTGGTGAGATATTATTAAATGTTTCATCCAGCCAATTATTATTATATAGGTCACATTTGTGTGACATAACCATAAAAATAGCTTGAAAGATAGGAGGATATATGCCACAACAAGTGGTAGCCTCAGAATCCTAAAATGAGTTATGGTTTAATTTGCACAACATGATTGTGCAAAGGCCTAAAGATAATGTGAGGATTAAGGTTGCACTAGGCAAACAACCTCGAAATCTTATGGGTTATGCTGTTTAACTCTAAGAAAAGATTGTTGTTGTAGATCCACCTATCAAGCTGCCCATGGTGCTAGCTCCATACTCTTCATCAAAGTAGCAATCCTAATGTCTAAGGTTCAAAAGTTTTAACAACGTATATATTTCATTTTTTGTTTCTTTTATGCTCAAATGCCTTATTTGGCAGGGGCTTAAAGTTGATTAGAGCGACACTGGTTAGGATCTCATAGTTCCCTCATTCTTGTATGACTATTTTCTTTTGAATTTACATAGTCTAAATGAGTTGTTATGCTCATTTAAAATGGGGAGATCTCATTATCAACCGTGGGTTACCTCATCTAAGGTACCCCTATAAATTAGAAAGGATGTGTTATGAAATTATGTTATTTTTATTCTTTTTTTTTTAAGATTTGAAAATGTTATTTAATTTTGAAAAAGTTTATTGATTTTAAAAAAAATTATTTTGTTTTGACATTGCATGCAAATTTGCTTCAAGTTTTTGCACAGCAACGTAAACAGTGCAAGTTAGAAAGTGATACGGAGTAAATAAAATTGTGTTACAAAAATGCAAATGCGTACCTATTATGTTGTTGTACTGCCATTGAAGGATTAGTTTTGCAATATATATAGTTTTGTAGGAAAGAGAATAGGGAAGAAAAGGTTTAAGCATATTACAAACTCTGGATTAGTCAATGTTCTTTATGTAATATTACAAGTTAAAGAGGGCACTTTCTTGTTTTTATTCATGGTATATCAATTTTATGCATTCGGAGTAAAAAGTAGCAAAAAGGATGAAATTTGGAGCCAAAATAGAGATTTTCATAATTCTGGCGCCAGAGGCGCCATTTAATAGAGAGATGGCACCAGAAATGCTAGAAAATGGCGCTAAAGGCGCCATTTTACAAAGAAGTGGCACTGAAAGCACCAGAATTGGCGTCATAGGCGCAAGAATCTAGAGAACAGTGTAAACTTCATTAGGCTTGTTTTAGAGGTTCCAGAGAAAAATTAAGATCGAGTAAGGCGGTTTGTGACTATTTTTGAGTGGTTTTTAAAGGCTCCAATCAATTCAAACATCCTATGGAGTGGTTCAATGTATCTAGATACTTTGCAAAAGCTCTTTAATGAAGAGATATGTCTCTTAGATGAAGGGACTTCTCTCTTAGTGATAAAAGATGTGACTATTGTGGAAAAATTTTGAGGGAATTTTGAATTTCTTTTGAAAGAAGGCTGGCCCTTATTAAAAAGGAGAAGAGTCTAGAGAGGAAAGGAGGGGCGTGATGTAGTGAGAAAAGTTTTTGTGTGAGAGAAGTCTTGGAGTAGAAAGGATTTTCTTCAAAGGTTGTAAGAGGAGAGGGAAGGTGTGAGATTTCTTCTCCATTACACTTATGAGAGAGAAGTGAGTGTGATTATAAAGATAGAAAGTGCTTAGATGGAACTTCTAGGGATTTTATTGGAAAGGAGCCTGAGATAAGTTGTGTTCTTTTCTTTCTTTGTTTTGTAAACATGTTTTTATATGTGAAATTTGTGTTTTTTTGTATCATTCTAATGAATCATGAGTAGTTTTCTTCATCTTTCTCCCTACAATGACATATGGTTTTGTGAAGAATTTGTTTTGTTTTGGAAGGTATTAAATGTCAAAAGACTGTGATGATTCAAACTCTGACCTTTATTTAATTTTTGATCTGGCCAATTGAAAGGTTAAATGTTGTTGAGAAACATACAATCTGAAAGGCTGTGCTTTCTACAACAAAGTAGGAGTCACATTCAATTTCATGGGTGAGAATATAATCCATGGGGTTCTTTGCAATTAAATAAGGAAATATACTTTGATGGGTGCAGCATTGGAGATTTTAAGGTGACAGATTAAAATCCCCAATTTGGTCTAATTTCTTGAAAACTAAAGTGAGATTGTTAGCCCTTAGGTGAGGGAGATGTGAGAGCTATCATGTGCCATCAAGTTTCCTCTCAACCTAACCACGAATTTAGGGACCAAACTCTGGATTAGTCAATGTTCTTTATGCACTCTCAGAGGGTAAATAATAGAATTGTTCCTAATTAACACAATACAATTTTATAAGTATTTTAAATGATTTTCATTTTTTCACACTCCAAAAACTCATTATAAAGGGGAAGGATGCTCGCACATGGTTCCATAGAGAAAATTGGAATGCATTCTTATGGGTACTCATTTTGAGCTCCCTCATATGGGGAAAGCACTAAGCATCACATCCAACCAAAGCGGTGAGTCCTAGTAACCTCTTTTCTCTCAATTTTATCTATAAGAGGGTATTGAGTGTAGAATTGTACTATCTCCAAAGAAAGTACCTCTAAAATAAATCCTCACTAGGATATTGAGCTCCTGATCTTGTTCCAATTTTCTCTAAAGTGCAACGGCATCTTCTTTGTTTGCTGAAGTAAGCTCTCTTCTTTCATAAGTGATGTGTATGATTTCTGGATGATTGATTTTTGGAGAAGCCAATTGCGGAGCTTGTGTTGCTCATGAATGGTGGCCATGGCGGTCATAGCTGCAGTCATCTCTTCTATTCTTTTCTCCAATCGACTAACTTGCTCATCCCTTAGGAGGACGACCCTACGATGACGATATTAGATATTTCAGACCCTGGTTTCATTTCTTGTCCCGCAGATACACGGGACTGTATCAGTGCAGTGACCTTGGGTATCCATACCTTTTTTCTTTTCAATAGTGCTGTCTAGGATGGAGTGTCTTAGTAGAGACATCGATATGTCAAGGAAAAGTATGCTCCCCGTGGTGTAGACCGGCTACAGTGCCAGGTAATCAGCTTGTCTTTGCCTTGGGACTATAGGAATGTCTCCATAATGAGTGACGGGTAAGATTTTTGGACCCGATCTTGACTTAACTGGTCAACATCCTGTGGTCTTAGTGGTAGTGTGATCAGTAGTAATTATAGTGATATTAACTTTGTTCCCTAAACAGAACCAAACGGGGATCGAGTAGGTGGCACTCCAGTTGTCTTGTGAGACCGTTTGACGGAGTTGGCGCCCTTCAAAATTTCCTTCTTCTTGCGAGGGGAAATTGCATCCCCCACTCAATTAAGCAACTCACTAACTGAACTTCCTTCTTTCGTAGCAAGCCTTCTGAAAACTGCACTAATTTGAGTGATTGGAGTGAACTTTTTTTTCTCCTCACCGTGTCCATGAAGTGACGGTAATGCGGCAGCGATTCTCTGGATACTTTCGTATCCGTCAGTATCCGTCAGAGGATGGAATCTACTCCCTCGTAGGAGTGGTTAAATTTCTGGTAACACTTCTTCATCTTGATGAGGCTCCTCCTCAACAGATGTCTCCTTTGGAGCCTGGGCTTTAATGGCCGTCTGAACTTTTCTGTTATGGTTCCTCCTTTGAGTTCAGGTCAGTGATACAACCCTAGAACTTGATCCGATTTCAAACACAGGTTGATAGTTAATCCCTCAGTCGGATCCTCAATAGTCATTACTTCTTTCCCCTTAGCAGCAGCGGGGCTAGCAGGTTTGGTGGGTGCCGCGACGACAGTAGTTTTAAACTTCTTGCATGTAGGGAAGTCTCAAAGGCAGTTCAGGCTGAATACCGTAGATGGTTCTTGTATTTCCGGAGCGGGAATCTTCATTATTACTAATAGGGCTTTCACGAGGATGACCTCGAGATCTTCAAGTCCAGCTCTAAATTTGATGGTAGGAGCAAGGTTGCGGGCTTCCTGATTCGTCGGCAGATTGCAGGAAAAGGTCAGCGTTGGGTAGGCCATTGCAGTAGGCTTGAAAATAGGCTTAATTTACGAGGCCAAAAACCTCGTAATTTTTAGTGCAAGCGTTGAAAGTAGAGGTTGATCTATAGGGCGGGCGGGTCTTAATTCATGGATATTTTAAAATTTTGTTTAAGAAAAATCAAGTGATGGAAAATTTAATTAATATAAGAAAATTTTAAAGTGCGCACAGCACAACACGATTTGGTTTAATTAATAGTAAATCATATTGGAAGGGAGATGTTAAGTATTTTAGGACCTAGTGCGGGACCCATTTATTGGCAGACAATGCCCTGGTGGAACTAGTCCATCGACACACCTATTGGGGGTCCGACCCCTTAAGAAAATTTAAAGTCCTTAATGGTCTTCTAAACCCCTCTGTTTGAAGATGGTTGAATAGCTAGTCCTGAAGTCCAAAGGGTTGGAGGTACCTTCCCAAGATAGAAATGGGTAAAGTATGCTAACGGAAGAAGGGTAATTTAGTCCTAGAGGGACATGAACACATTACCGATGTGTAAAGATAATATTTCTTATTTGTATGGAGAGAAAAGCTTGTCCCTAGTGGAGTTGCCAGAAGCTGTCGGCGCTATTTTTGGTTGGAGGGAGTTGCCCGTAAGAAGCTGTTGGTCACCAGAATCAAAATCCCGTTGCCCGCTTCAGAAGGACATTTTAATTTACATATATATTTAATTTTAGAAAGAAAAAAATATGAAATCAAACTTATCCTATATTTTTCATAGTTTAATTGAAAGAGCACTATACCTCAAATCCTGTATCTATCCTGAAGGATGAACACAAGACTTGAGGATGAGGCTCGATCAAATAAAATAAGAAACATATGACATTCGTTTGGTCTTCGAAACCTTTATACTTGTCGACAAGTTCCCCTATTTAATATAAAGAATTAATTAGGGTTTATATTAAGCTGGTTTCGGACATGCTTTCTAAAATTGCAAGCCCCTATATTTAATTACATCATAAATAACTAAAGTTATTTAAGAAAACTCTCGATAAAAATTAGGAAACATTATCTTCAGGGAGTTTCAAAGTGTAGGACTTTTCAATGAGATTGAACATAGAGGTTTGAAAGGGAATTGGTTCAAATTTAAAACCATTTGTCGTAGAGTCCAAAGGAGGAAGAACTAGGGGATGTCGTGGATCCATAGGAGAACCCTTGTGACTTCCCAAGCTATCATATTGTTTGGCTTCAATTTTGAGGAGAAATATTTAGGTGTTTCATCCTGTCAATTTTATTAGTTAGGGCTTACATTCGTGTGAAACTATCACACAAATGGCCTGGAAGATATGAGG
>NW_018253456.1:18373-20715 GCF_001263595.1 Phalaenopsis equestris
TGATGTCTCAGGATGGAGTGTCTTAGTAGAGACATCGATATGTCAAGGAAAAGTATGCTCCCCGTGGTGTAGACCGGCTACAGTGCCAGGTAATCAGCTTGTCTTTGCCTTGGGACTATAGGAATGTCTCCATAATGAGTGACGGGTAAGATTTTTGGACCCGATCTTGACTTAACTGGTCAACATCCTGTGGTCTTAGTGGTAGTGTGATCAGTAGTTATTATAGTGATATTAACTCTATTCCCTAAACAGAACCAAACGGGGATCGAGTAGGTGGCACTCCAATTGTCTTGTGGGACCGTTTGACGGAGTTGGCGCCCTTCAAAATTTCCTTCTTCTTGCGAGGGGAAATTGCATCCCCCACTCAATTAAGCAACTCACTAACTGAACTTCCTTCTTTCGTAGCAAGCCTTCTGAAAACTGCACTAATTTGAGTGATTGGAGTGAACTTTTTTTTCTCCTCACCGTGTCCATGAAGTGACGGTAATGCGGCAGCGATTCTCTGGATACTTTCGTATCCGTCAGTATCCGTCAGAGGATGGAATCTACTCCCTCGTAGGAGTGGTTAAATTTCTGGTAACACTTCTTCATCTTGATGAGGCTCCTCCTCAACAGATGTCTCCTTTGGAGCCTGGGCTTTAATGGCCGTCTGAACTTTTCTGTTATGGTTCCTCCTTTGAGTTCAGGTCAGTGATACAACCCTGGAACTTGATCCGATTTCAAACACAGGTTGATAGTTAATCCCTCAGTCGGATCCTCAATAGTCATTACTTCTTTCCCCTTAGCAGCAGCGGGGCTAGCAGGTTTGGTGGGTGCCGCGACGACAGTAGTTTTAAACTTCTTGCATGTAGGGAAGTCTCAAAGGCAGTTCAGGCTGAATACCGTAGATGGTTCTTGTATTTCCGGAGCGGGAATCTTCATTATTACTAATAGGGCTTTCACGAGGATGACCTCGAGATCTTCAAGTCCAGCTCTAAATTTGATGGTAGGAGCAAGGTTGCGGGCTTCCTGATTCGTCGGCAGATTGCAGGAAAAGGTCAGCATTTGCAGTAGGCTTGAAAATAGGCTTAATTTACGAGGCCAAAAACCTCGTAATTTTTAGTGCAAGCGTTGAAAGTAGAGGTTGATTTGTAAACCAGGCGAGTCTTAATTTATGGGTATTTTAAAATCCCGTGTTAAGAAAAAGTGTAGAATTTAATTAATATAAGAAACTTTTGAAGTGTGCGCAGCACAGCACGATTTGGTCTAATTTGCAAAATAGTAAATCATATTGGAAGGGAGATGTTAAGTATTTTAGGACCTAGTGCGGGACCCATTTATTGGCAGACAATGCCCTGGTGGAACTAGTCCATCGACACACCTATTGGGGGTCCGACCCCTTAAGAAAATTTAAAGTCCTTAATGGTCTTCTAAACCCCTCTGTTTGAAGATGGTTGAATAGCTAGTCCTGAAGTCCAAAGGGTTGGTCGTACCTTCCCAAGACAGAAATGGGTAAAGTATGCTAACGGAAGAAGGGTAATATAGTCCTAGAGGGACATGAACACATTACCGATGTGTAAAGATAATATTTCTTGATTTGTATGGAGATAAAAGCTTGTCCCCAGTGGAGTTGCCAGAAGCTGTCGACGCTATTTTTGGTTGGAGGGAGTTGCCCGTAAGAAGCTGTTGGTCACCAGAATCAAAATCCCGTTGCCCGCTTCAGAAGGACATTTTAATTTACATATATATTTAATTTTAGAAAGAAAAAAATATGAAATCAAACTTATCCTATATTTTTCATAGTTTAATTGAAAGATCACTATACCTCAAATCCTGTATCTATCCTGAAGGATGAACACAAGACTTGAGGATGAGGCTCGATCAAATAAAATAAGAAACATATGACATTCGTTTGGTCTTCGAAACCTTTATACTTGTCGACAAGTTCCCCTATTTAATATAAAGTAATATAAAGAATTAATATAAAGAATTAATTAGGGTTTATATTAAGCTGGTTTCGGACATGCTTTCTAAAATTGCAAGCCCCTATATTTAATTACATCATAAATAACTAAAGTTATTTAAGAAAACTCTCGATAAAAATTAGGAAACATTATCTTCAGGGAGTTTCAAAGTGTAGGACTTTTCAATGAGATTGAACATAGAGGTTTGAAAGGGAATTGGTTCAAATTTAAAACCATTTGTCGTAGAGTCCAAAGGAGGAAGAACTAGGGGATGGCGTGGCTCCCTGCATAGGAGAACCCTTGTGACTTCCCAAGCTATCATATTGTTTGGCTTCAATTTTGAGGAGAAATATTTAGGTGTTTCATCCTGTCAATTTTATTAGTTAGGGCTTACATTCG
>NW_018253456.1:20756-29957 GCF_001263595.1 Phalaenopsis equestris
CGACAATCTCATAATCCTAAGACGAGTTAAGGCTTATATTGTATAGCAGGGATGTACATAGGCGTAAAGATAAGGTGAGTATTTACTTTGCATAAGCAAGAAATCTCAAAGTCCTATGACTTTGTTGTTTAAGTCTAAGGAAGGAAGATTGGTTTAGCTGGGGGAGATAGGTTTTGGTATTGAAGATGGTCGTGCTGCCCACCATGCTAGCTCTAAGCTCCTTGCCATGATGAGTTTGAGTTTTCTAGTGTTCCAAGTTATGATGTCAAATCAGGCGGACCTATGGTTAAAGTTCTTTAAATTTTATGAGGGCATGTTAAAGTTGATTAGAGCAACATCGTTTAGGATCCTAAGGTTCCCTCATTCAGGCACCACTATTTTCTATTGGATTCACTTAGTCTAAATGAGCTTACTATACTTAACTTAATGAGTTCCATAATTTCATTTAGACCGTGGGAAATCTCGTTAGCAACCTTAGGTTACCTCCTTTAAGATATTCCTGATCATCCGGTAGAGATTTCTTAATTTGGTTGAAGTTGTAGTTTTGTGTGATGTTTGTGATTAAATTTTGAGTTGTTTTATATTTTGAATGTTGTGGCGGTGAATTTTATCTTGGTTGAATTTAATTTTATTTTTGGTTCGAGTTTTGGTTTTGTGGCTATCCTGATAGTTTTAGTTGCTCATTCAGGCACCACTAATTTATATTGGATTCACTTAGTCTAAATGAGCTTACTATACTTAACTTAATGAGTTCCATAATTTCATTTAGACCATGGGAAATCTCGTTAGCAACCGTAGGTTACCTCCTTCAAGGTATTCCTGCTCATCCGATAGAGATGTCTTAATTTAGTTGAAGTTGTAGTTTTGTGTGATGTTTGTGATTAAATTTTGAGTTGTTTTATATTTTGAATGTTGTGGCGGTGAATTTTATCTTGGTTGATTTTAGTTTTAATTTTGGTTTGAGTTTTGGTTTTGTGGCTATCCTTATAGTTTTAGTTTTCATGCGGTGTGATATAGTTGTTTAGCATGCAAGTTTGCATATATAAAAGCACAGTATGAAAGTACAAGAAAGACAATGCTGAAAACTATAAATGCGTACCTGGCGAGTCTTCTCGTTCCACCACTTGAATCTGAAAAGGCAAGTTAAGGCAGTTCATATGAGACAGGGAAGTAAATTTGACAACCTATCTAACCCTAACTCATATCTTGGTGGGTCCTTAAGAGTTTAATTAAAGATGATGTTGCCAAGCAAAATATATTAAGTTTAGTAGATCTCCGAGGTATCCAACAAATCTAGAGAAAGAAGCAAGTCCGTGCTACTCTCTCGCTGCCTGGTGGAAAATCCCGACTACTTTTAAACTTATTATGTTGCTTAATAATTCATCCTATAAAACACCATAACGCTCATTGAACATTTTTGTCTCAATTATCCCTAAGAGTAGGGTAATTATCATCTGTAATTTAATTTTGAAAATTATGTGGGTGAAGACTCTTAAAGAAGCAAGTTAGTGTTATTGGAGCACGTAACCAAATTTTGGTTATAATTAGGCTTGTAGTTTTTGAAATATGTTTTAATTTTAAATAATGTTTAATTTTTTAATCGTTATTTAAATGAAACTTGATTTAGCCTAAGTCACTAGTATACCCTTAATACCTAGGTGAGTGTATTAATTAGCTTTGAAAGATTAAGCTTTAGGTGGTAATAATTCATGATTTGAATTTTATTTTAAAGTCAAAATAGGGGTATTAAATTGATTAATTATTGATTTCAAAAGTCATACCCTTAAGCCCTAGGTTCATTTTATTCTAATATACTTCCAAATTTTAATAATTTATAAAATTATTACCTTATCTTCTCAATTTTCTATAAATTAAACCCTTAATGTTTCAAACATCCAAATTAAGATCAGAGGTTACCCACTTCCCTCATTAAATTAAGGCTAAATTTCCAAAATTACATATTTGCCCCTAAGGCTCTAACACTTCATAATTTGTCAAATTTAATTCATGAATTTTAAATGTATTTTAAATGATTTTCATTTTTTCACACTCCATAAACTCATTATAAAGGGGAAGGATGCTCGCTCATGGTTCCATAGAGAAAATTGGAATGCATTCTTATGAGTACTCATTTTGAGCTCCCTCATATGGGGAAAGCACTATAATTTTTTATTAGAGGTAGACCTAGAATAGAGAAGCCTTTGGACCAAATTGCATGATTTTTTAAATTTTATTTGAATTTTAATAATTATTTTAAGTTCTGGGGTATTTATTAAATATAAAATATTTTAAATGCGGAAAATTAAGTTTTATATTTTTGAAAACTCTCCCAAAGGTCAGAGAACTCAAAGGAGAAGGTTTTATATTCTTATAAGTTTTATTTGATTTATTGGAATTATTCTTAATGAAAACCCATTTTTAGCCTTAAAAAAATCATTTTTAGGCTTTAAACTTCAATATCTTTATTTAGAAAACCAGGAAAAATATTTCAATTGTTCCTAAGTTCTTAAGAAACAATATAAAACATTTCCACGAATTTTATTATTTTTGTGATTTTTATGGATTTTTTAGTTAATTAAATATTTAAAATAGGCTAAAAATCAAGTTTGTATTTTAAATATCATTTTAATTTTATAAAATACCCATAATCACAGAGAACTCAAAAGACCAACTTTTATAATTTTTTGAGTTATATTTTGATTTTTAAAAATTATTTTATTGCCAAAAATGTTATTCCAAAAATTTTATTTAACTTGAAAAATCAATTTAGGTTATCAAATGAACTTAAAATGCTTTGAAATTTTTATGGTGAGTTTATTAGATCTAGAAAACACTGGAGCTCAAAAATCAAGTCATTTTGTTGTTTGTATTTTTCAAAATTAATTATCTTAGTGAATTAGTGTTTGTAAAGATTAGGTGTGGTCTGAATTACTTGGCTAATGAGAAATTTTCCCAAAGGTTCTCTTGTCATAGTAAACCTTCTAAATTTTTCTTGGATTTTCCTAAGCAACATGCTAATTTCCATGATTCTTTTAAGCAAAATGCACATAAACTGGAAAAATGTGATTCTTTGTCTAGGGACATGCTCTGACTTTAGAAAAATCAGAGAATGTTCCCCATCACAGAGGCTACAACATGCCAAAGATTCAAGCTATGGTGATAAGTCTACATGCATGGAGAATCAAATGATTCAAATAAGTATTTAATTAATTAGATATAAAATATGCATCACATGGACTTAAAGTTATTTCCACATTAATTTTCTCAGTTCACTGAGCAAAGGGTATTTTTATTTTATTTTTGTGAATTTTATACACCATAATATGAATTTTTTAAGTTAGGGGTATTTAAATAAATAGGAAAAATCCCTATTTAACTATTTAAACAATTCATTTTGACTAGATCCTAGGCAGCTCCGAAGGCAGACGTGGGGCGCTCTGGTTGGACGCCGCCATCCACATAGCTGCTGACTTGTCCCGCGGCTTATGGTCCGTTTTATGTTCCGTAGGGCTGTCCGGCTCGATCTCCTCCGTCTAATCGATACACACTTGATCAAACAGCTCCCCATCATCGCTCTCGATAGAGTGATCCTGTGACCAAGATCTCCACCTAGACTCAACCAAATTAGTTCAGGTTTGATCCTATGGACTCGTCTAAGTGAGATGAACACATCCATACGATAATCATGCATATAAATTATGCCTAATTAAATGAAGAATCAATATGGGCTTGGGAGGAACACAAGTTTTATAACTTTGCTCTGAGAAGTGAAGCTTCGATTAGAGGGACTTGACACGTTCCTTATGACCCAAAGAGGTTAGGGATTGAGTATCTAGTCTTGGTGTGAGGCCTAGATATGATTTCAATCACGACCGGATTTGGGTGTTGGTCTAGAGCTATTGTAGAGGCTATTTTAGAGGGGTATTTTGTGGGGCTTTGGCTCCTTTCTCGGTTGTGAAGGTGTGGGCACAAGAAATTAGAGTTTGGTGGACTGTGGAAGTGTAATGAGCTCTGTCTTGAGTTTTCCATTAATTCACCTTCAATCTGGACCCATATCGGGACAAGAAGTTTTGCAATGGCGTCATCTTTGTTTACGACGTCATTATTCAGAATTGTTATGTTCCGAAAGAAAGAAGCCAAAGCCCCAGTGGGGAGATTATAATTTAATATCTTTAGCATAAATTAGAGAAAATTTATGCTAAATATATTAAATTACATAAGGCAAAAAGTAACCAAAATGTAATTCCATTAATTCATTAAAATTTTCTTCAAAGAGTACTTCAACATCTTCAGAAGAAGAAGTAGTAGTAGTAGTAGTAGAGTAAAACTTGATGGGTTTCAATTTTGGAGATGAAATTATACCTATGCCTTCAGTATGTACTTCCTTAACCCTTAAGCTCTCAACCATATTGGATTTGATAGGAGTTAAGGTCATGACATGTACATAGTTGTTGATTCCATCGTACATCGTCTGGTATGCATCCTTTTCTCCCTCTTCAACTTGAACTTTAAATTAAGGTATCTTGTCGTTAATAATTATCGCTTTTATTTGAAACTTTTCATCATCCGAGCTGGTTTCCAAGTCGACTTTAATGAATGGATTGCCTAGTTTGAACAACCCATTGATTCTTATTTGTCTACATCCCCATCCTTGATCTCGGATATGTAGACTAAAAGAATCATCCTCCTCATGTGGAGTTGGAGAAGTAATGGATTTTTAAATTGGAGTCAACTGAAGCCTCGCTCGTGTCTTCTTCTTCGCAGTGTCATCTTTGTCAACTGTAGCATCTCTGGAATAGTCAGTCTTCCTTGGAAGTGCATAATAGGCAACATCTTTATGTGTCCCTACGTCGTGAATTGAGAATGGTTGAAGATCTCCTGTAATACATTGTTTCCATCCATCTTTGTAGTACTTGATACACTGATGTAGGGACGACAGTACCATATTATACTCATGAATCCAAAGATGTTTGAGTAAAGCATTGGATGAAGTTTCTGAATCGATGATATGGAATTTTGCAGTGTTTACCAAATCTCAGGCTTTTAACATCAAAGTAATAGATCATTGAGCTCTTTCTCCTTTTTGATTGAATCCTCTTAAAATCATTTTATCATTGTCAAGTCTTTGTGCATCAATATCCAGATAAGCTAATGTTCGGAGATACATTATATTCAATGAAGCTCCTGAGTCTACTAAAACTCTGGAAAGAATAGCTTTTCCAATATTGATTGAAATGTAGAGCGGTCTGTTGTGGTCTACTGTCCCAAGTAAAAGGTCTTCATTCAAAAAGGTAACTTCAGGTTGATCTTATAATGAACAGGCTACCTCAGGGGATGTACTAATCAACTTAGCTAAGAAAATTACGGGATCAAGTAGGGCCTCGATGAGTGCGTGTCTCATCTCCTTTGACAGGATTAGAGCATCAAAAATACTTAGTTTCACTGGTAGTTTCCTTAGGTGAGCGAGTACATTATATTCCACTTTGTTGAATTCTTTAACTTTGTCTAGAAGAGATGTTTTCTCTACAAGTTGAGGTGGTTTCTCTCGAGTGATTTTTTGTTTCTCTTTCTCCATTGGGGTTACTTGTGGAGGCAACACTTTACCACTCCTCAAGTTTACCTCAGTAATTTCTTCCATTCCTTGTGTTGACTCGGTGGAAGTTTCTACTAATGTCACAATCAAATTCTCTGCATCTGTCTCTGACTCTGAAGACTCAAAACTAACTGCAATATGTGTTCCATTGAACTCAAGGGTTGGCTCCTTGCCCAATGAATTATCATAATCAGATTCCCCTTCACTTCCACTATCTCGATCGTCACTAGCGGTGGATTGTACGATTTGAGGATTATTTTAAGGATTGAAAGCGTGAGTAATCTAGTTATTGATTTTGACATTCTCAAAAGAAAGAGTTAAAATGTAACCAAAATTAAAAGCATTATCATTATAATATCCCCACGGGATAACAAGATGATCATACAGAGTTATAGGCTTGAGCATTTTCTTCCCCAAGTCACTGAACACTACTCTATCAAAAGCAGTCCCAATCCTAGGTTTTGTGCTATAAGTCTCTTTTTTTTTCTTATCTTTGTTGATCTTTTTACATACGGGCTTATCTGGTGCCTTCTCGGGTGTAATATGAATGAACGGTAGACCCTGAGTGGTAACTAGAGCAGGTGGTTGATCTTTAGTGGCAACTTGAGCTGGAACAATCCAATCCTTGTTTAAAATGTTCTTGAACGACTTATTCCAAGCTATGTTCCAACTTTCACCTTTGGTACAAGAATAGACCGGTTTGGCTACGATCATATTTATCGAACCTATGACAGGTTCACGTAAATATTCCTTTGGGAGGGTTATAGTTCCATTTCAGTAACTCCTCTCAAACCAGTCTTTAAAAGTGACAGTTTTTTCTCGTAGGACCCAACATTCTGTGGGAATTACAATAGTTTGGATTATCTGTCCTACCAACTTCTTTCGGCCTCTTAGCTTCTGGAAGCTTGAACTCAGTCTTCTTTGACAGGTTCTTAAAAATCTTGCCCACTGCCTCATTCTTGAAAGAGTAAACCTTGTTCAAGAACTCTATTAAGGTCGGTTTATTGTAGGGTCTGGCTTGATTTGAAAATTTTCCTTGTTGAACAAACCTCGGCGCATACTGCCAATCTTGAGGCACATACTGCTGATTGGGTTGAGGATATTGAGGTGATGCTGAATAACATGCTGGATGAATGGCTGAGTAAATTGGGGACATAATTGCTATTGTTGATAGGAATGTTGCGGATGGTCATCCCTATTCATCAACTGCTTTCCTTTATCAACTGCAGATACCGTGCCGACTCTCTTGTCATATGCCTTTGTTGGTCTGGCTCTATCTTCTTTACCTTCATTCAAGTGCTTAAGCTCCTCCTAAAGCTTTACAGCCTTGGTGAGGGTTTCTCAAAAGACTTAATGGTAAGTCTCTTAAGCATGAAATTGATCTTTCCATGGATATTCTCAAGTACTATTTTAATTGCATACTTTTCCTCAATATGTGGCTCGCATTTCATGCTTAGTTTTCTCCACTCTAAGAGATAGTCCACCAGTGCCATATTGGGCCTCTGCCGCTCCCTAATGAGATCTCGTATAGTGACTCAATGTTGTGTCCCAGTGAATCTTTGCATGAATAAACATTCTAACTCAGTAAATGTTTTTACTGATCCATTAGGAAGATCAGCATACCACTCAAAGGCTATCCTTGATACGTTGTTAACAAACAGTCTGATGAAAAAAGCGCGTTCCCATTTACGTTGCAACAATTGGCTCTGAAGTGTGCTATATGCTGTCTTGGGTTTTCTTTTTCATCAAAAGTTTAGAAGGTAGGAGGCACAAATCCCTTATGATATGAGACAGAATCAAACTCCTCTGGGTAGGGTCTACACTTTGGAACTAATGATCCTCCCTTGGACTGGGCTTTGGCCTCTCTAACCTGTTGGTCCACATTCTGTTTAATGTCCTTTTTAGGTACCAAGCTCTGAACAGAGTTTCTTTTGAGCTCATCCTCTTTATTGGTAGAGGTGGCATCTCTTCTATCATCCTTGATATGCACTATGTCAAGTGGATGCACCTCCACAGCTGCTGGAGTCAGAGACCATGCAGACATCACAGCGATTGCAGCAAGCACCTCTTTGGCTCTTTTCTCCAATCTAATGATATGTTCATCCCGGTTCTGAACTTCTCTATGAGAGTTTGTCTTAGTGTCCTCTTCATCAGAAGGTTGAATTTCTCATGAGGTTGCTTGGGCTTTTGTGTCAGCCATATTGATTTCCATGAATTCTTCATCAGAATCAATATTGGCATCATTGATTCCTCGCTTTTTGGAAAGATGGCTCAAGTCAGTTTATAACTTGTCCAATTTAGCCTTGATTGAGTTCTCTTTAGCTACTTTGATATTCAGTGGAGTCTGTTGCAATTGTTTTTACTCTATCTTTACAGTTTGGTAAAATATAGTGGCATCAGTCGAGTTATTGGACTCATCCTTCTCTCTTGTAGAACGGTCCTCCATCCTTACCAAACAAACCGATCTGGAGACTTTAGGAATGCAAACATTTTTCCTTAGATATGTATGGGGACATAGTGTCCCATTGAGATCATTAGAATCGTGGGAAGAGGTATGTTCCCCATCGAGTAATCTAGACATTGTAGTAGAAGCCTTCTTATTATAAGAATCTATAAAAGACTTCTTTTGTATTACAACGAGCTGAATTCTAGGACCAAGCCGGGACTTCATAAGTGGTTTAGTAGTGGTAACGGGAACTAAAATCTTGTTAATTCGAGATCCTAAATGGAGTTTAGCAGATACATGAGGCACAAATGTCTCTCAAAATTTCTGAAATCTCTGCGGGTGTCTCCGAATTTCAGCTTTCACTTTTGATGAGATTATAGATCCCATCCTCTTTACAAATTCAGCCACACTGCAACGTTCTTCCTTTGCTAGATTTTGGAATACTAATCGGACTTGAGATAGGGGGGATTTTTCTCTCTTATCATACTCTGTCTATGAAGCAATTTTGTAGGGACTTTCTTTAGTTGGAGCAGCGAAAAGTGGATAAAATATACTCCCTTCAAGAAGGGGAGAGGTTTCAAACACTTCTACCTCTTCTAACTAGAGAGATCTGTCATTAGAGGTTACCTTTGCAGCCTCATCTTTAGCTGCTGTACAAAGTTTTCTCGACCTACTCCATTGAGACCATGTTAGAGGTATGGATCGTGAAGTAGATCCAACCTCAAACACAGATGGAGCAATAAAACTTTCAAACTCTAGTTCTTGAATTACTCTCTTTCCCCATAATAAAAACCCCCACCAGACACAACAGTTGTGAGTCCAGCAGTGGACTGGGTAACTGGCTTAACAGATGACATAACTATTGGTTGAACAGACATGGGAGCCTTAGCGGACTTCATCCTCTTGATGGGAGGGAAATCATGCTGAGAGCACAGATCAAATAAAATTGCTAGCTTAAACACCTCAGAAGAAGTTTTCTTAATGACAACACATGGAAATTTATCCAGTAATAACTCAACTCCATCAAATCCGGACCCAAACTTAATCATGGATTCTTGGTTGAGAGTAGCCTCGTCGTAAGATGAATTGTTTGCAAAGCTAAACAACAACTTTGGAGTTGACATTGTCACTGTCAATTGAAGGTTGGAATGTTTGAAGGTTG
>NW_018253456.1:30029-34418 GCF_001263595.1 Phalaenopsis equestris
CATAATTTATAATTAAAGTGAATTAAAGTTTATTTCAAATTGTAATTAGTGTATAAAAATGAACTGGCAAAATAAGTGCGAAGAACTGGGTTTAATCTGACAAAAATCAGAATAACCATAAAGTGATGAAATGCAGTGTAATATTCAGACCCAGTCCAAAATCAAAGGTATAAAATATCATTTTGGTGAATATGATTCACCACCACACCTATCGGGGGTCCTACCCCACAAAAAAAAATGAAAACCCAATGGATTCGTGGACTCTTTGTTTATGATGTTTAAACAAAAAGTTTTGGAATCTAAAAGAGTTAGTTATACTCTTTCAAGAAAGAAATGGACAAAGTAAACCAACAAAAAAGAAGGGTAATATGGTTTGAGAGGGAAATGAACACATTACCAATGTATGAAAACAATTTATCCTGACTAATATGGAGAGAGGAACTCGTCCCCAGCAGAGTCGCCAAAATTTGTTGGTCGCCAAGTGGCTGGGTGCGATTTAATTTAGTGTAATATTGTGTTTAGAAATTAGGTATTTTAATTTAAAAAAAATCGGGTCAAACTGATCCCATTGATTCCTACAGCTTGAATAATTGAGCTAATCATGAGTTACACTACTTGGTAATAAGCTCAATTAAATAAACTATAGAACTAAATGACTTTCATTTGATCTGCAAGTTTGCATGATGACCGACAGATTCCTCTACTCGATATGGGAGTCAAATAAGGTTTATTTTAAGTTTGGGTTCTCTTAAGTTCCCTATAAGGACAGACCCCTATAGTTAATTACAGCTTGAGCAAATGCATCACTTAAGAAAACTCTAGATAAAAATCATGAATCTTTTGCTTTCATGAGTTAAATAGGAAGGGTTTTCAACGAACATGATTATGGAGTTTTCAATAGGGATTGGTTCAAGTATGAAAGATTTTATTTTACGAATCAAAAGAAGAAAAGCAAGGGAGATTAAAGATCTAGGGTAGGTTCTTGGTAATCCCCCAAACTATCCTAATATTTGGTTCAGTTTAGGATGATATTAACTTAAGTTCACTCTTGCTAGTTTTATTAATTAGGGCTTAGATTTGTATAACAATGATTTACACAAAAAGCCTAGAAAGATAGGAGGCTTTACATTGAGTGACTACCTCAAAATCCTAAAATAAATTAGGACATGTTACATATCGGGACTATGCAGGAGCCTAAAAAAAGAGAGGTTTATGTCATAAAAGACAGCCTCAAAATCCTAAGGATTTTTATTTAAATTAAAGAGAGATCTTGAATGAGATGCCCATGATGTCTGCTTCAAGTTCCAGACTGAAATGTCTTCAGGTCTTCAAACCTTCAGGTCCTCCAATCTTTTTATTAAGAGTTTTGTTTGTTTCAATAATTTTATAGTGAATTAATTAAAGGGTAGTGGAGGTACATTTCAAACCTAGGCCAAGGCTAAGTTCACTTAAGCTAAGTAATTCCCCAGTGTTATGATTTCTAGGTTATCCCTAATCTAAACAACTTTTATTTCTTCATTATTTGTCCTTAACACATGCATTCTATGTTTGATAAAAACAGTAAAAGAACATGCATTAAGATACATAATACAATAAATAGAGCAAATAAAGAAACAATGTTTCAACAAATTTTTATTAAAATTTAATTACTTAATTAGTTGTAACCAAGTCAGGATGTCTATGGCTCCGTCATCCTGGGTCACCAGATGCTTTAGCTTACTTAGTCCAAAAGGTGGTTGCTCACCAGGACCGGAAGATTCTTGTCAACTTCCACAAAATGCATCGTCCAAGGAATCTTCATGAACTAGAACAAAAAGTGGGTTTATGTTGCGTTATATGATCTTTGTGATTAAGATTTTATTAATTTATGAATTACTTCATCAATTTTAGGGTTGAAATATTTTAGGTTGTTTACATCTTGTTGTCGAATTTTAAGTGTTTTATTTTTGTTATTTTTGTTCACTTGTTATTAGTTATGTGAAGTTGACGACTTCGAAGCTGACATAACCTCAAAACCATGCTTTAAAGCCTTATTGTATTTGTTTTAGTTTAAGTTTAAGTTTTAATGTGTTTTATGTAAATTTTACCCCTCCCATTGTATTTTATTTTATTTCTTAATTGATGTTCAAGTTGAGGGGTTTAGGTTTAACTTAGGCTTAAGGTTTTACCTAAAAGGTTCTCCGATGTTCAACCTATGAGTTAGGTTCTTAAAATAAGGTTTAGGTTAGGTTTAGCTTAAGACTAAGCTATGATTCAAGTTTGTTTATCCTATAGATCAGGGTTGGATTAGGGTTAACTGACCTACGGTTTAGGTTTACTAATCCTATTAGTTTATAGTTAACTAACCTAAGGTTTAGGTTAACTAATCCTATTAGTTTAGAATTAACTAACGTAGGGTTTAGGTTAACTAATTCTATTATTTTAGGGCTAACTAACCTAGTGTTTAGATTAGCTAATTTTATTGGTTTAGTTTAACTAACCTTCGGTTTAGGCTTAGCAAATCCGATTGGTTTAGGGTTAACTAACCTAAGGTTTCAGTTAACTAATCCTATTGGTTTAATGTTAACTAACCTAAGGTTTAAGCTAACTAATCCAATTGGTTTAGGGTTAACTAACCTATTGTTTAGGTTAACTAATCCTATTGGTTTAAGGTTAACTAACTAAGGGTTTAGGTTAACTAATCCTATTAGTTTAGGCTAACAAATCCAATTGGTTTAAGGTTAACTAACCTAATGTTTAGGCTAATTAATTCTATTGGTTTAGGGTTAACTAGCCTAGGGTTTTTGTTAACTAATCCTATTGGTTTAGGGTTAACTAACCTAAGGTTTAGTTTAAGGTTGACCTAAGAATAAGGTTTAGTTTAGCATGAACCTAATATGTAGGCTAAACTAAACTAAAGTTCATGTTGATTAACCCTAAAATCCAAGAAGTTTTGTTTGAAGTGAAGTTTAGTCTGAATTAATAATAGGATGACTTAAATTTCAAGTTTAAAATTGTCCAACTATTCAATTTGGAGTCAACTAAGGGTTAAGTTTTCGCAAGCTAGTCTCGATCTAGAGACTGGCTGTCATAAAGCCCTAAATGACTAAAATTTGACTGAGTGGGTGATTGACTCAATCCTTATGTTTGTTGACTAAGTTTATAATCAGGTTTAATAGGACCTAAAGATAATTGCCTAGATTGAACTTAGGTTGAGCTTGGGTTAGGTAAACTTAGCCTAAACTAAACTTGAACCCTAATTAACATGATTTAATTATAAAAGTTATTTAAACATGGTTTTAAAATTTTTAAACCTCTGTTAATGGTCAAACGTTCAATTAGAGAGAGTTTTACAATTTTTATAATGTTTATAATTTCTAATTTACATAAATATGTCATTTCATTCAAAAATTAAAATACCAATATAGAGAAACTAAAATGTCTTGGAAAAATAAGAGAAGCTTTCTCCAAGGCCATTTAATATCTCTGCCAAATTTCATATTTTTCTCATCTATATTTTAACTTTTATAATTCAAATACTCTAGAACTTCAAAAATTAATTTAAAAATATTTACTTGATGAAAAATTATGATTTTAGTTTAAAAATTTTTCTCATTTTTCTAAGTTCATAGCATCTTTTGGTTTTTTTTTTTGAGTTTTTTTTATAAAAAGTTATGTAATTTTGAAGTTTAATTATAATTTTTTAAATAAAATAATAATAATAAATAAATTTCCCATTGAGGAGTTCTTGGAGGAGAACCGATGGCCGAAACTTCCCAGAGTCCGTTCTCCGCTGATTCTCACCCAAATTTTGTGTTCTTGGGCTCATTTTGTTTAGTTCAAAGAGTAGATCACATCCATATGGATACATAAGTGTTATGTGATCTATTTTTCAATCTGGAAGGGAGGGAAGTTCAGGATTAGCATTTCAATTTAAGAGATATACCTGAGCCTAAGAGGTTTTTCCTCAATTAGGTTTGAATAAGTAGACATTATTGAGCTTATCCAACTCCTTGTGGTATCTTTTTGACATGATTTTGGCGTCGGGTCGGAGGTTCGCCAAAATTTAGCTCAGTTTTGACTTTTCCAGTGACATCGTCGGTTTCTGCTGAGAGAACGGGTGGGGGAGCTGTTGCTGTGTGTAGAGAAACAAATGGAGTGGGAGGAGGTCATGTAGTGGACTGTTCTTATATAAGAGAGAGAGAGAGAGAGAGGGAGAGAGAGAGAGAGAGTAAGAGCGAGAGGGAGATAGGTTTGCTTTTTAAATTTTTTTTATTTTCATAAATGTTGTAGCGTGTAGGAGATGGATTAAGCATGCGCGAGTATATATTTATGTAAGAGAGAGTTATATAGCATGCTTGAGTGACCCATGCGGAAACAACTGATTTATATATATATATATATATATAT
>NW_018253456.1:34474-39058 GCF_001263595.1 Phalaenopsis equestris
TTATAATAATAATAATAATAATAATAATATAATATAATATTACTCTTATCATTCTCGCATGAACGTCTCTCCTAGGAAAAATTGACGATTCAGACGCACTCGTCTGATCTGTTTCGTCATCCGGGGTCATTTAAAATACTTTTTTTGCAATCGGGTAAAAAATGCGTCAAATTTAAATTCTGTCCAATTTTTGGTTCGCGACCAATCATTTTGGAAATTGATCATGGGCCAATTAAGTTGATTTGAATTCATTTGAAATTTGATCTAGACATGTTGAATTTGAAATTGAGGTATTTGATTGGTCACGAAGTTCAATTTGATGATTTTGGTCAAAGTTAGTGAATTTGGTCAAATTCGACCCAATGAATGGTCAATAATTGATTTTAGGGGTGTTTGAGATGATTTTGCAGGATTTGAGAATTTTTGATCCATGAGTGGCGTTTTGGTAATTTTGGTCAAATTTGACCAAAGTGGTCAAAAGGTTGAGTTAAAGGCTCGGAGTGGTTCAGGAAGAAATTTGGAGTCAAACGACAGTGTTTGGAATCAATTTCAATTAATGTGGATGGTTTTATAATCCCCAAAGTGTTTTTTAAGTATTCGATATTTTGGTGTCGAGGTGTGAAAAAATTGTTTGAATGTATGGCAATATTATAGTCAAAACTCTGAAGAATACATAATGAATGATTTGGGGTGACTTTTAGGATTTATTGGTGAGTCTAAAAAGTTTTGGGAAATTGGGTATTTTATGGGACCAGGGTTATTTTGGTAATTTTTGGAAAAATTGGGTATTTCTGCAATTTTTAGGTTTTAAATGATTTAAATGATAACATCAAAGGTTTTGAAATGGATTTTGTGATTCAATGGCAGTTTTGGGGAATTTTGAAGAATTGAAATATTCAAGTGGGATATTTTAATGGAAACTGGGTTCAAATAATTTTGATCAGCCTCATGGGTGTAATGATTGCAACATTATGATATGAAAATGCAATGTTTATGATGATTATGAGGATGAATGATGATGCAATGTACTGAAGTCTAAAAAAGGTGTAGAGCAGTGTAAGGTTTTCCTGAGGTCCAAAGGTCCTATAAGAATTCTCATCACGGTTCATTTATGTAATCTCTAATCTTTATATTAAAGATTATTGATCACATATAGAACCAACATAGAAAATAGAGATTTGGTTGAAATATCTGAGGAGAAAGTGGGTACCATTTCTAAGATGCTAAGATAGTCATTAGGAAAGCCCTAAGGCTAGATCCTAGTAACTAAAGAAAGACCCAAAACCCTCACCCAAAAGTGATGTCAACAATAAGATATTTGGTAAAAGAGAATATGACTATATTTTTCTATTTTAGTAAGGAAATTTATATTTTTGAAGTATTAAAAATTTTAAAAGATTCATGTAAAAAGAAAAGAATTAAATTTTAAAAAATATTTAAGTTAATATAAATTTGTTAAGTGAAGAAATGTAAAAAGTTTTTAACTTTACGAAGAGGATAGCAAAGTTCAAAATCATTAAATGCTATCCAGATATAGTAATCCTCACATATACAAAAGAAAAATAAAAGAAAAAGAACCGAAAAAGAAAAGATATGGGGAGAAGCTTGAGGAGAGTAAGGAAATTTATATTTTTGAAGTATTAAAAATTTTAAAAGATTCATGTAAAAAGAAAAGAAATAAATTTTAAAAAATATTTAAGTTAATATAAATTTGTTAAGTGAAGAAATGTAAAAAGTTTTTAACTTTACGAAGAGGATAGCAAAGTTCAAAATCATTAAATGCTATCCAGATATAGTAATCCTCACATATACAAAAGAAAAATAAAAGAAAAAGAACCGAAAAAGAAAAGATATGGGGAGAAGCTTGAGGAGATGCCTAATTAAAAATTGGCTTCACTAGAATCAACTTAAGGAAAAAGACTTGGACACACTTTTTTAAACATTTGATTTGAATATTAACTTAATTATTAATAAAGTTTTATGAAGTTCTTTTTCATATGAATTTCCTAAGTGGCTTTAATATAATAAATTCCAATTTTTCTTGAAAAGAATAGAGGATCAGAAACCTTAGACTTAATTACTGAATATCTTTACCCCTTTAGCATTTAACTAGAGTTGTTTTGAATTTTTCTTAAGTAAAACTATTATATTTAGAGAACCAAAATATGGAAGTCTAAAAGTTAAATTCTTTACCATAAGTCATATTTTTATTTAGTATAGAAGTTACTTGAGGACAAGTAACATTAAAGTTTGGGGAATTTTGATGCACCGAAAATATATGCATTTTTAAACCCATATTTTATACTTATTTTTGGTGATATTGCACATGTTGTATTACAATTTAATGGAAGGTATTTTGATGTTCTCTTGTAGGTTGTTGATTTTTAGGGCTTGAAGGAAAAAGGATAAAATTTGCAGTCAAAAAAACATTTTTGAGGAAATGCTCAGCACCGGCAGCGCCAAGGTCAGCGCCAACAGCGCAGAACAACCGAAGGCTGGAGAATTTTTACTCGGCACTGACAGTTTCAATGGCGATTCAGACTCTGTTTCTAGAAGGTTCAATGTACTTGTATGATTTTTGAAGAGTTTTTGGAGGCACCTCTTGGAGACCCGACCTTGGGCTTTATTTAGGGCCAAATTTCATTAGAAAAGGGGCTCCTTTATGTTCGTTTTTTTCCTCTACAACATTCCACCACGCTACATTTCCATAATCCATCTTCATTCCACCACATATTGGATTCAATTAGTAATTTTTCTTTCACAGTTTAGAGTTTTTATGCTGATAATTCGTGTGAAACTTTCCGTAAGAGTGTTGGAGAAGGAGAAAAGTGAGATAGTTCTTTTTCTTGCATTTCTAATTTCTTACATTTCTAAGGAATGGCTACAAAGGATCTTCTTTGAGAAAGATCTCCAGATAAGTTTATTTTTTATTTAGAGTTGTATGAACTTTCTTTTATATATGAAATTTGTGTTTTGTCGTATCTTTCTCATGAAGTTTGAGCAGTTTCCTCTATCTTTTCCCCTACTCTGAGATATGGAGAAATGAAGAGATAATATGAATGTGCCATAATTAAAATATAAAATAAATTGTGATGATTTTTTAACTCCAAACTTAATTTACTTTTCAATTTGGAAAATTGATTTGTTAAAATATGTTGTGAAACATAAGATCCGGGAAATGGAGTATGTGTTCTACAACAGAGTGAGGATCACATTTGATTTGATGAAGGAGAAATTCATTCATGAAATTAAGTAAAAATAAATAGGGAAATATTCTTTGTTGGGTGTAGAATTGCAGAATCTTTAGGGTGACAAACTAAAATCCCTAATTTGGTCTTAGTTTTTAAAAACTAAAGCGAGAGTTAACCTTCGGCTTAAAGGAAGTGGGACCACTGGAGTGGGAGCCGATATCCTCCTAGCCTAGCTACGAATTTAGGGACTAAACCTAAGATTAACCAATATTTTCCTTGCAATGTATCAGGGTAAAGAATTAAAATTGCTCATATTTGGCACAATACATATTATAAACATTTATCTCATCTC
This sequence comes from Phalaenopsis equestris, assembly GCF_001263595.1. Taxonomy (NCBI): domain Eukaryota; kingdom Viridiplantae; phylum Streptophyta; class Magnoliopsida; order Asparagales; family Orchidaceae; genus Phalaenopsis; species Phalaenopsis equestris. Next base: position 38,018 of record NW_018253456.1, read on the forward strand.
ATTTCACCAGAATTTCATTGTAGTGGGAAGGATGCTTTTTCACATAAGAAACCTTCATTACATAAACATAGTTAGTAGATTAGTTGTTATTATTATAAAGTTACATTTCTGTTTTGCTAATAGTTAAGCAATTTAGTTTGGTTAAAATCTCAACATTAGAAATAAGTGACAGTGATTTCGTTTGATTTTCTGTAAATTTCTTGATAAAATTTATCACTGTTAATTTAGACCTTCCCCGTGGGATCGATATTTGGGGTTTAAATAGAAAATCCATTATTACTTGATAACTATACATATACTTGCACAGAATCTCATTATTAATTACCTAAAATTATATATATTTTACTCAACTTACTTTTCATACAAGGATCAAGTTAAGGATCAAGTTCTTGGCCAAGTTCTTGGCAGTGTAGTGGTGTCAACTTCATAAATCCTTACATTAATAAAATTGGGATCAAAGATAATCTTCTTCATCATTAACATTTTACTTCTGCAGCTGATATGGAGTATAAATATCATGAATAGGAAACTGAACTATATGATCACCCCTTAGGTATTTCACTAAAGCATCATCATAAGCAGTATCATATTCAAACTTCCGGAGAATCAGATCTTTAGTATGAGCATTTCTGGCCTCCATGTTTTGCATCTTATGATCTATCCTCAAAATATCTCCCTACTAAATCATCAACTGGTCCAATAGCTCCCTGTTATTGGGGTCACTTGAAGTAGGCTCACTAAAAGAGCAGGTACTAGAAGTGGAAGAATATGCCTGGCCTTACTTCCAAGTCTCCAATCAATAAGAGACTCATAAGTCTTAATGTTTGTAGGTCTTTTGGTATTTGAAGCTTAATCCTCTCCTCATCATGTCTAAAATCAACTCTTGCATGCTCACAAAGTGTATAAATGAGTGCAGGGTGTGCCAATGCACCTGTGGTCTCTCCCAGAGCAATAGATTTAGTGTTCATATAAATGATAAAGCCTACAATTTTATCCATCACTTGCTGAATACAGTAGTTCAAGATGGCTCTATCCTTGGTC
>NW_018253456.1:39092-42992 GCF_001263595.1 Phalaenopsis equestris
AGAATCATCCTCTGGAATCATCCTCCCAGAAATAAAATAATGTCAGACCTTAGATAATACAATTAACATAGAAAGGGGAAAGTTGACTTTAACTCCATTCTTTACTCACTAGTCAGAAAAGAAATAACCTCATCTATGGCCTCATTTGTGATAGAGAATGAATGATACTGACATCTATAAACATCTTCTAATTGATAAAACTCATTTATTTTTCTTAGAGTAAACTCCACCCTTTTTCCTCGAACAAAAACAAAATCATCAGAAGCTTCTGGAAAGTTAGCATAAACTTTCATAACTATCCAGTTACAGCATCGACAGTAAAATAACAGAAGTTTTCCCAGTGCCGAGCGATAATCAATCGTTCAACTTCTCATCCCGGAGTTTTGAAACCTCGATCCAGAATCACTTTCTTATTGTCTCGAATACTATGAAATCGAGCACTAGCTTTAAAATTAACAAACTTTTGCTCATCATATTCTATCTTTCTTTTGCTCGATCTAGGTGCCATAGAAAATCTAGAAAAATTTTATAAAAATCCGAATAAATTCCAAAATTTTAAAAATTAGAATGGTAAGCACTTTAAACTTAGATCCACTAAGTAAAATTTTTTTACCCATGCATTTTCTAAAAATCTCTCACAAAAAAGACAAAACTTTCAGATCTAGGCAATGTGAGAAAAATCTTTGGTGAAAATAAAAAACTTTTACTTTAAAGTGTAGCTCCTACCTAGAGAAAACAAAATACAAAGTTCCTTTGCCTCAAATCTGCCCAAAATTAAGCCCTAAGTGTATAAATCGAAGGTTGAAGGTGACTTTGCGGTGATAATCGCAAATTAAAGAAGTTATTAGTGCTCTCGGGTCGAAGGCGCCGTCGGAGCTGAAATCCCAAAATTCATTATTTTAATTTTTCAAATTTTCAATTTCCTTTTAAAATTTTCTCAAAATCTCCAAAAAAAAAAACAAAACTTTCGGATCTAAGCATTGTGAGAAAAATCTTTAGTGAAAAATAAAAATCTTTTAATTTAAAACATATCTCTTACCTAGAGAAAATGAAATAAAAAGTTCCTTTCCCTCAAATCTACCCATCAAGCCATAAGTGTGAAAACCGAAGGTTGAAGGTGACTTTGTGGTGAAAATCACGAATTAAAGAGGTTATTACTGCTCTCGGGTCGAAGGTACCGTCGGAGTTGAAATCCCAAAATTCAATATTTTGATTTTTTCAAATTTTCAATTTCCTTCTTGTTTAATCCAAAGTTTTTTTAGTATTTTAAACACCATTTTTTATCTAACAATAATTCACAAATAAACATTCACAAACAATCATTTTCATAAACAATAACAAACTAACTTTTATGTGTGAAAATACACTTTCTACAAACACATTTCAAAAATCGCACATTCACACCTATTAAGCAAACTAATTATAAATTATAGTCGAAATCAAGCCACAACACTAAGCACTGATACAAAACTATACACATAATCAGAGTTCAGAATTATAGAAAAAAAACAAAACAAATGAAATCAAATCAAATCCACACAATTACATCAAATTCATAAATATTCTTAAGCAAGTAGAGTATTCAAAGTCTTCAGTCATTCTGCTTCATCTTCAGTGCTTTCACCTCCTCTAATATCTCCCATGGATTGGTAATAAAAATATAGGTTGTAGAAGGATTGGTACGGGGATTGATATGTCAAATTGTCTTCGATCCACCCATTTTTCTTAAACATCTAAACTAATCCTGCTTCAAGAGTTCCATTATGATCAAATTTTTTTTTCATTTTCCAATCAACGTGATCAAAAAGGTACTTAAGATCTCCCACTGCATTCATAATACTTTGAAGTTCCCTTTCAATTTTCTTCAATTTCTTCTCCAAAGCAAAAAAACTTCCTACTGTTGGTGGTATTAATGGAGTTGAAGCATGTGAAAAATGATCAATAACAACATTTATTGCTTCATTTCCATTACCAACATACTGATCATCGGTAGGCATCATGGGCTCCCATGGTAGTAAATTTTTTCCCAACTTTCTTATGGCACTTATGATTGACTGCAAATCAAAAAAATGGTAGAAGGATGCCCAAGTCCATAAATTGGCCCATTCCTAATGATACCCATAACAAATTTAAATATGAAATTTAAATATGATTGATTAAATATGATTGATCCAGTATCAATAGGTTTTTCCATTTGAATACAATAGTTTAAAATAGCATATTCCTTGGTGACTCTACTAATCTTCGTAGTAGGGAGTAATTTTTCACAAATAAGGAAATGTCACTACTTCGAAATTGGATTAAGTGATGAAACAGGAAAACTAATATACCCTTCATCTCATACTTCCCACATCCCATATATTACTTTCATCCGTCAGAAAATTATAAACATCCTTCATCAAATCTTGTGTAGGAATGAAATTTTTATAATGGCAAATTGGAACATTTTCTATGTTATACATGTCATTAATCCTTACAGAAGATAATAATACAGCCTTACCTCGTACGAAGACAACTCCTTAGGTAATTCCATGTAGATTTGCATTGAACACCTTCACTACAGGCATAATAACTGCAGTGGTAGTGTAACACAGAACTTCCCATCCCCTTTGCAAAATCCTTTGAAAAATGATCTTGTCAACTAGAGCACTTGGATTGATCAATCCATGATTATAATTTCCTCTTTCCTTGATCAATCTCTTCCTCATAATAAATTTATCATACAATCTCTGCGCGTCGAAACTAATAAACTTTCTTCTATTGAAAACTCCATACCTTGATGTAGTTCTTGAATTGGAAGTCATGGAATCCAAAAATAGGAAGTTTCTAGGCGTCCTAAGAAGTTTTTAGGACTTTAAAAACATATTCTGACGGTTATTATGGAGTGAAATCCTGTCAAAGTCTGCCAAAAGTCATTTGAACCGTCAAAACACTCTCGGCGCCGTCGACGCTCCCGATTGGCGCTGCCGGTGCTGAGGTCCATTTACTTGGGCGCCGTCGACCCGAATGGCCATAATTTTATGACTTACATTTTTCATTCAATTTAATTCTAAATTTTTCTCTAATACCAATATTTGAATTAATTTATAATAAATGCAATTGTTTAGGATTATTTTCTACTAATATATAAGACACTTATCAAACAGAATAGTATTACATAGACATATATGTATGGGTTGCCTCCCATAAAGTGCTGGCTTAACATCGCCAGGCCGACACACCATTTGTTTATTTTGGTTGACTTAACCTTAAACATCTTTAAATTGAGGTATGTGCCCTTCATAATAATGTGTCATACGATGCCCATTAACTTTAAACACCTTTCCAGTGTTAGGATCTTTAATAACAACAATTCCATAATGATAGACTTTAATCACTTTAAAGGGTACTAACCATCTAGATTTCAATTTTCGTGAAAGCAATCTCAATCTTGTATTATATAATAGAACTTCTTGTCCAGGATCAAATATTTATTTTGAATATTCTTCCGAGATTTTTGCATTATCATATGCTTCATTTCTTATTTCCTCAAGTTCATTGAGTTGCAATAATCTTATCTCACCAGCATCTCTTAGATTAAAATTAAATTTCTTAATAGCACAAAATGCTTTATGCTCTAATTCTATTTGTAAGTGACATTTTTTTCAAAATATTAGTCTATGTGGGGACATTCCTATAGGAGTCTTATAAGCAGTTCTACATGCCCATACTGTAGTATCTAGTCTAGCAGACCAATCCAATTTATAAGGATTTACAGCTTTTGCTAAAATACGTTTAATTTCATGAATTAATATCTCTGCTAGACCGCTAGTCTGAGGATAATAAGCAGTAGAGAAACTACGCATAATATCATATTTCTTAATTAATTTTTTTGATTCTCTTATTCCTAAAATGAGATCC